>NC_079161.1:43594405-43906488 GCF_947563725.1 Argiope bruennichi | reverse complement strand
ATTTACCAAATTTCTACCGCCTAGCTCAAAGCGTTATTTAATTATATTTGTCACAGATAGACAGACAGACGGACATTTTCCAAAAATGTGTTTTTCAAACTCAAGGAGGTCTGTACTATGTATACGAGAAAGTAAGAGTAATATAATGTCTTATTCATATAATAAAGCACTTGAGTAATCATGTTATAAAGTACTTGAGTAGTCATGCAATAAAATACTTGATTAGTCATGCAATAAAATACTTGAGTAGTCATGTAATAAAGTACTTGAGTAGTCATGTAAGTACTTGAAAGCATTAAATAAAGCTTTTAATTAGCTAAGTTAACTACATAAAAACAATTAATGTGTTAGCTGCATAAAAACATTTAATAAAACTAGCTACAAAAGTGGAAGATCCGAAAAAGAATAAAATGTGCATTATTAACAATTCAATAAAGTGAGAAACCGAATAAGATACTTTAAGCTCTTCAAACAATTTAATTACATACAAAGCAATAAAAATGATACTTAAGAGAAGATGACTTCCAAACAATCTCGTTAAAAGCATTTTTAAATGGAAGATTCGTATGCTAATTTCTTGGTAAAAAAGCTCATCTTAAATACATTGTTTACAACAACAAAAAAACAGCGCACTTTTAGATAACCTCAGATAAAGAAAACATCTAAAATATCTCAGAAATCTTGCATTTTTTTTCTTATTACTTGCATAGAAATATAATTTCATTTCAAATAAATGAAAACACGGAGAAAAAATGCTATAACCTGGTTTTAATACCATTTAATTAAAAACCAAAGCCTATCTGTTTGTAGGAGAGTAAGGTTTTAAAAAAGATATTATGAAAAGGAATTGAAATGAAATTCGGAAAGTCTGGAAAATAAATTAGACAAAACAAATTTTTCGTTAATACGATTTAATGTTTTGATAAAAAAAATTAAACCAAACGATTTATGCAGATATTATTTGATGTTTGAGATGGGGAAAATGTTGTAAAATAATATTTTATTTAGTGATAAATTTCGAGGCAAATTGTTTTTTGTTTTTTTTGTTTTTGTTTTTTTTTTAATGTTTAAGAAGGCAGTTTTTCAACAACAAATAGTAATTCTTCGAAAGTTGTTCCAACGAATTTATCTAATAAAGACTAAAATGAAGAAAATCCTTTTTTATACCATAAAGTTTTGACGTTTCATTGGATGTCAGGTTTTGGATACTGTTGATCAATGGGTTAAAAATTAAAAAACACATACTCACAAAAAAAACCGCTTTTCACCGGATTTAAATAAAAGTATGTTTACGAGCCAGCAAAATTAGTAAAAATATTATTTTAATAAAATTTGTTCCAACCGGATAAAGAAACACACTAAAAGAAACGTAAAAAAAGTGCAAATATAAAAGCAAACGAAATCCTTTTTATTCTAAAGACCGTTATTGAATTTTTTTTTTTATAAAGAGAAAAACATTATTTTCAAAAGCCATAAAACTTAGTTAATTGTACTATTTTCCACCTAATTTACCATTATACCAGCGCATTGTCAACAAAATAATAAATACTTGTATAACCTTCGGGAAACATTGAATTTTTTTCGGTTCTATTAATTTGTGGCTATATTTTATTAAACAGCATTATAAATGACTAAAATAATCTTAATGGTTCAAAGAAAAAAAGGAGGATAAAATGAACTACTTACCGAAAACAAAGAATTAAAAAAACATACCATTGCTAAGCCTTGATATTACAGAGAATATAGTTCTTATAAATAAATATATTGCAGCGTTGCATGAGCTTCATATAAGATAAATTTTTGAAAAATCGACTCCAACATTTAGATAAGTCATATCACTGACAAAACGACCCATCTCGAAGGCACACGGAAAAAAAAAAACTGAATGATCGAACCGCCGCTACAGCAACACTGGTGGGAACTGGGATTGAGTCCTAAGGGCCATCACCGGCCACGGTACAACCCTTCCCTAAGAAAGCACGTTCCGTCATCGCTGGGAAGAGCCCTCTTTGTGTACCCGCCAGGGTGGCGAAATCCAACTATCATGCCAGAAGCTTCTCATCCTCATTTCGAGGTGTCCCCTGAGGGGGGAGGGAGGAGCCAACATTTAGATAAGTCAGCCATCTAACTCTCCGACCTGCCACGAAAGCACACGGATTTAAACCATAAAACTGAATGACCGGACCGCCGCAACAGCAACATTGGCGGGAACTGTGGTTGAGTCCTAAAGGCCGTCACCGACCACGGTACAACCCTCCTCGAAGGAAGTACGTCCCGTCATCGATGGGAGGAGTCAGATCCCCCACCTATTAGTGTACCCCTCCAGGGTGGCGAGATTCAACCACCATGCCGGAAGCATCTCATCCTCGTTTCGAGGTGCCCCCCGGGGGGTTCCAACATTTAGATAAATTATTTTAGTTTAATGTTAAACGCAACTTTAATATAATATGAAAAGAATATGAGAAGACAAAAATTGTGAAAGCATTTATAGCAACAATATCAATTATCTAATGTTATCTCTTAAAAATCTTATAAGTGTATATAAGTCTATGATAACTCTATGTATTGATACATGCCAGCTTGCCGTTATCTGCATTGTTAAAGCAAAGTTGTTGGTAAAAGAATATTGCAGCTGTCAAAAGAGTTGCAAATGCCCGCCTCTTATATATTGTTCACAATTTAGTAAGATAGCTCCAAGTTTAGTTTGCTGTCATTACTTGTGTGGTACCTTTTCTGTAATTGTTTGTATAAGTGTTGCATTTCTTATTTAAATGTTTTGTTACAAAATAGAGTCGGTCTCAGGTTTTAATAGCCTTAAACTTTTAATCAAATCAATTTATCAACTTCAATCATCTGTTAATATATTTTAATCAAGAAGTTTTGATCATAAGTATCAAGATACTAGACATAGACAATGAAATATATAAGATGGCAGAAAATACAGAACTATTCAAAAGAATTCCGTTACGTTTTACTCGAGGATTAATCTTTTAATCTAGCTTTCTTCGCTGTTAAAAGCGAAACAACTAATCGTCTGACATAGGCTGAACGTCATTATAGAGTTACCAAAACAAATAAACTTTATCTTAGAAGTAATAACTTAAGAAAGCAGTAGAAGATGTATGCAAATCAGTATTGAATAAAAGTTCGTTCAACTGAATTTTTCTACAATATGCATATAATATTACAGAAGATATTGAAGATTACTGGCATATATCAATATAAATGTCACAACTTTTAATCATAAGTTTTCTTATGCAAGACAGAAAATGTGATGAAAAATACATTTATTGGCAAAAAAGGTAATAAAAATGAAACAAGTTTAAAGAAATTAATTACTATAAAAAATGTTTTATAAAATAAAATAAAAATGCTGACACAATTTTACTAAAAGCATTTTCCCATTCTGAATACAGACTATTTACAAGGGAGAAAGCATTCTTTAAAATCTGCAACAGAAAAAATTTGTGTTTTCCCAAACAATTTTATTTGAAGTATTTAAAATTTGTTTGCAGTTTACTAAAAGTTGTTTTATTTGGAAACTTAATTTTGTAGGAAAGCAACGAACGTATAAAAAGTTGGTGGTTTTAATGTGCAAAGTTTAAGTTTTCAACTTTTTTCTTCTAGAGTAAAATACCTTTAGCGGTAAAATATTTTTGTTGCTGAGAAAATAAATAAAATAAGATTCTAGAAGTTTATATTAGAGTGAAAAAAATCTTTACAAATTTCAATTAATTAAAGCAAATTTGTAAAATATATTTTCAATATAATGTAATCGGCATATTTATTTTGAATTTTTTTTATATTCATTTATTTAGCATTTTTTTAAATTTAATTTTGAAGGAGATTTATTTTATTTTGCTTTGGTTTCAACTCAAAAATTCAACACTATTTAAAACTTTAAAAACAATTGAAAATGTTTTTTTATTTAGAAAATCACCAAAGATTTCTTATATATAATATGAGCCTCTGGTTTCCCTTTTTTAGCATTGGTTTAACATTGGGGTCCAATTGGTTCGCCAGGAATACTGCATTGAATTTGATTTAAATCTTTTATGCATTTCAAGACATCTATGATCTCTTCAACAAAGTATTTTGTAGGCAGAAAATGAAGATTAAAGCTGTATGATTTTAATAACCTTGCACATGTTTTCTGTTCTTTATGTACATGAATCATTCTAAGGGAGTGAAATCAAGTTATCATGACATCGTAATGCCATTGAAAAAGTGGCTGCTCGGTTCACTCGTCTACTAAATTTGCAGGAATTGTAACTTCGTTTTCCTATTACTTGTGTCAAATGATCAGATATTAAAACACAATCTTTCTTTCTTAGCTTCCATCAATGTTATACAAATCAGAGAAATATATATTTGATAAATCAATGAAAACGGTTTGAATATTTGTTCAACAATAAAATCTTTAACATGTATATATTATTTTACTTTTAACATGTGTGTGTATATATATATATATATATATATATATGTTAAAAAAATGTTAAATTCAGGAAAGATTTGAAAGCCAATTAAATTAGTAGAGTGAAAAAAATGTTGGTTTAATTTTAAAATAATGTCAAAATCAGTTTTGGACAATAATATTTTAGGGAGTTATATATTTGGCGAATTATGGAGCACCCGCCTCGCATAGCGAGACTATCTCCTTCCTTGCAGCGTGGAGACTTGACAACAGATGTGCCCTGGACTGCGTAAGGGAGTTATATATGAATATATGAACATAATCGTTTATTATTTGTTTGAATATTGTTAACTTGTATCTTTGTTTTACTTTTTCTGACTTTCCAAAATATCATATTTCGTAGTTTTTCATGGTTAGCGACGAATGTTTCAAAATATCAAATATGTTAGAATTTCTAACAAATAGAATAGCCAAGATCTAGGGCAATAAAAATAGAATTTAGGCCAAAGAAATTTCAATAAGGAAATGAATGTATTTATTTATTTTTACGTTTCCCAGCTTTAATAAACTATTTTCAGATTATGTCAAGATCCCAATGCCGATTAGTTATTATTCAAACTGGCGACGGTTTGCATTTTTTGATGGGGGATTTTAAGCCTCGAAGAAAATTAAAATTGATGAATTTACTCTTAATTTCGTGAAATAAAAAATTATAGTAATAAAATTTTGAAAAATTGAACTCATTCCTTTTGATTCAAAATAAAAAGAATGAGAGTAACTTTCCAATTTACAGGGCACATAACCATGTATCCTACCTTAAATAACTTTATTTTTTTAAATTACTATATTTTTTTACATTTTAAATTTTAATTAAACTCTTAAATATTATTTGTTTCCAGATGTTTTGTGCATTTAAATATATAGAAACGCTTACCCTTAAACAAGAAAACTTGCTTACCATTAAACAAGAAAACTTTACAAGTGAAAGAATTTAAAGAAAAAAAGGTCCCAAATCATATTAACTTGGAGAGTAAAAAGAATCGTCCTAAATATATGTGGTGGCCTGGTGATAAGGTCTCGGCTTCTGATCCGGAGGGCCTCAGGCTCGAGAACCGATTCTCACCATAAGCGGGCGTGTTAGAAGCCAGATCCGCGAGGGCCAAATGCCCTCCCGTTGGTCCTCTGTGGAAACTTGGAGAGCGAGTGCTAAGCACAGGCTTCGTCCTCGTCATTTGACCGTGTTTCAATATTACGAGATCCGTCCCAACATAACCCTGTTGTTGCTTTAAAACGGGATGTTAATACAACTAAACTTTTAAAAAAATCCCAATATATCACGCAATTAAATATCAGACATAATTTATATTACAGTACATTATTCATATTTAAATGCAATATTTATTTTGTTTTTGTTTCATTAAAAAAATAACTAAAATATGCGCTATTGTGTCCAAGCAAAACCAGAAAAATACAATGCAAAAACTGCATTTCAAATAAGGGTACCTGGCTATTTTAAATGAAATAAAAAGAATAAAAGCAAATCAAGTCTTAAAGTAGAGAGCCAGGAAAAGCTCTGAATATTTGACTTATAAAAAGAAACAATTTGGTTTTTCATCAGACACAAGGCAGGTTAAAAAGTAAAGCTACAAAGAAGACATGGAATTAAATCCGATTCAGAATTCTGTTCTCAGATATAACTTTTTTATGTTTTTCAGGTAATGGGATTTTTTTTTTTTTTTTTTTGAACAACCAACACGGGTGAAATTCAACGGTCGAACTCGTAAAAGTTGAAAATTTGATAATATTTTGCTTTTTATCTATGGAAAACCAAGATGGTGTTATCACGTTTTTTAGAATTCTGCTATGCAAGTGGGTTTTATTTTTATACCAAAAATCTGATAAATTGCTGTTTCTGCATTTCAGCTGTGCCTTGTCCTTTGTAAAATTAATTATGTTTCACTTTTAAGACAACTGATTTACTACAAATTCATTTTTCTGTATCAGATAAATGCACTAACTTTTAAAAAAGAAAAAAAAAACTTTTATATTAGATAAACTTAAATATCCAAAATATTTTCCTTCGATTAAACGAGAAATATTTTGTATTATTTTACTTTTTCAGCGAATAGAATGTGGAAATATTTTATTTAAAATTTAAAGTATAAATTAGAAATTTTCGCATTATTTTTTCCACATTTCTTCTGTTTTGCTGGGTAAAGTTCTGTTAAAGGATTCGATAACTGATGATTCATTTTTTTTAAATATGAAGAAAGATATAAAATATTATTAAACATGAAAAAGATGCTATGAACACTGATAATTTCTATTTTCTCTGAAATTTAATAGACATTTTGCACTTTTACATATAAGTTTACGTCACTGAATTCACAATGACAAAAGAAAAAACTATTTCGAACAAAAATTTAAAACTTTTAAATATTTCAAAAAAAAACCCGGAGATCTTTATTAATTGTTTAAATTCAAAAACAAAGTTATAAAAAAGAAAAAATCATCCTTTGGTTTTGTTTTATGTTTTATATGTTTTCCCTATTGTACTTATTGTTATCTTAAAATTCTTTAATTGCCAATAATTTCTTTATTACGCCATAAAATATCATGTCTGATGAAAACAAAGATGAACCTTTTTCAAATTTGTTTAATTCAAATCATGACTCTCAAACGTGTTGTTAATAATGGGAAATCACATTTCATTTATAGAAGCCTGAAATAAATTAAATATTGGAAGGAAGAATACATAAGTTTAACTAAGCATTCTGACTTAAAAATATTTAATAATGGATGATTTCTTCAGGTATCCGACTAGGTTGTAAATGGGCTTTTTCTTGAAAAGTTTGAATTTTATATAATAATCGAAATCAGAGCCCAAATTTCGAAGATACTATAACGTATTTTATTTTTAATCAATGAAGGTAGAAATACGGTTGTTTCAATAGCTGACAAAAAAATAAAAATTATTGAAAAGGAAAAGAAAATAGTACCATTTTAAACCGGAATCGAATGAGTTACTTTTTTTTTTTTTTTCTATTTTCACAATTATATTTTACAATAAAATCCTTATGATCACACATAGAAAGGCATGAATTTAACGTTTTTCCAGTTTACATTCTTCTAGGCGTACATGGCAATCCAAAAATTCCGCAACTAAAAACAATCTACAAAAATGTTGTAAAAATACAATTTGAGTAAATGTCTTCCCAATATTCCGAAAGCATAGATGGAAAGGCCTGAAAAAAATTCAATGAATTTTTCTCAAGATGTTGTATCTGCTTGAACAAAGCCAATTCATAATAACCGGCTTCATTAGTAAGAAATTTTAAAAATTGTAGAAGGCGCCATGAATCAAACAAGCATATACGCTTTCCAAAAACGCACCTTTCGTTTTCGAAATTCGTAGTAAATACTACTAAGTGTAGATGGCGCCATGCATCACACGAGTATATGCTTTCTGGGAGATAGGAGATAAAACGCGCCCCTCGTGGTCGAAATCTGTAGGTATAATGATGAAACTAATTTTGGCATATGATTGAAAGTATAAACTGCTACTATACATAATTTTTCCAAGTGAATTTTGATAGTAACTTTTTTCCTATTTCAGTCATTTTGGGATTATTTTCTGAATTCACTTAACGTAATTATCACATCAATTTTTGCCGATAAAACAAGATTTTACTATAACTTGAACATACGCCGTTTTTAATTACTAACATTCAAAATAGGCGAAAGCCAGACACTTTTCAATTTTGAATTAGCATTATATGTTCTAATTAAACGACCTTTGTAAAATGAAATAACTTTTGAATCACTGAAAACTGAACCAGAACCATTTTTAATTATTACAATTATTATTGAATACACGTGGAAAAGATTGACGTGGCTAGGAAAATAAGATTTTTCAGAGCTAACATGACTTAGTATTAAAAAAAAAATGTCAAATATAGATTCAAGTGTTTCTATTTTACACTTGAAAAACTTATCAATTATAGCTTCTTTGAGGCTAATTACATGACATATTCTTACCTAAAATAAATTTTTATATGATGCTAAAAATGAATTGATATCTGTACACCAGGATAATTTAACAGGTGATAACTGTCTTTTCGAATGCACTTGTAATGGCATTTAGATGGTTTCTTGAATGTCAAAAATCACTTATATGGAATTAATGTTGTACTTCCCTCATGAAAATACCATTTTGAGACGATAAAAAAAATCTGTTTTTTAATATCTATATATTAATATGTAATATATGTTTTTATAATCTTAACTATAAATCATTTTCTATTTTATTGCCTTTAACAACTCGACGTTTTCTTTTTTTTTTTTTCCTTATTATTATTTTTTTGATAAATAATTTGTTTTCTAATAAAAAGGTTTTATACTTTTGAGTACCCTACAAACGACATGGTTTTAAAAAAAATTCTATTAAATATTTTCAACATTTTAGTCTTTAATTAGTTTTATAATACAATAATATGTAATAATCTATGGAAATTAATCTTTCCTTTGATTCTCTAGATAGCAACTTTGACAGTTAAAAGGAATGAAATAAATATTAATTAATCGACATTGCATTATAATTTTATTAATTGCATTATTCCAGTGAATACTCAATTTTTAAGAATTTCAATTACAACATCTCGAAATGAGGGAAGAATGAATTTAAAAATTCAGTCTTTAGAGATATGAATTTTCTATCATATTGAAAAAAAAATCACAGCGCGTGAGAAAATTAAATAGCAACTTTCGTTCAATAGAAGCGAGCGACAAAAGATTGTTTATTTTTATTTTCAATCACGTTCTCAGTTGCACTGAATGTAAAAAAAAGAGTTTTAATTTAAATTTACTTTCTTTAAAAGCTTCCCAAATGATAAAGCGAACATTGTATTAGTACCACAAAGGAAAAAGACAATCAGAACAAAAGAATAAAGGATACCGCATTGTTGACTTTTGTGTGTTTTTAAAATACTCTACCTGTTAAATGAAATAAGAGAATCTGAAAATGAATGGTATTATAGAATAGCCTATTCCAAAGCATTTTTCGATGATAAATATCAATTCATACAAATTCTCAAAATGTTTTATAAATCATTTCAAAGCTACATGTATCATTACGAGAAAGGTATGTTGAGGACTGAAAATCAATACTTTTGAATATAATATCTAGTAATCAATAAATGATGTTATTTATTTGATAGAAAGACGATTGCAAGATATTCAATAAAAAAATCCTCTTAAAAAGGGATAATATTTCATTCAAATAAATAACACAAATTTTGGAGCAATGAAATTGCCGAAAGTTATGTGCTTTATCAACAAATGGTCCAGATTTCTGATTTCTGTCAGATATGTTCTTATGTCAAATAGCTAAAAATGTTCTCTCGCATTTGCGTTTATTACACTGTTAGATGACTTTCAGCAGCAGGCAGAAGTCACCTGATTTAAATATTGTAAAGGTTATGGTGCAGTCTTCATAAATTTAGTATCAAAGGTTCCCGTTTCTCGATTTACAAAAGTATTCAGAATCATATTTCTCCGAGTCTAAAAGAGTGGTAAATTCACTTCTTTCTAGTGAATTGTTTGATAACAAAAAACCAGCTCCATTTCAAAACGACATGAATGTATATATATAAAACTAAAATAAAAAGAAAATTTTAAATGAATAAAAAGGTCAAAACATTTCGAATGAAACACCTACTAAGAAAAGGAAAATACATTAAAAGTCTTCAACGGAAATTAAATATTATAAACTATAAAGATACTCGGAAAACTAATGTTTTTGGCTCACGTGAGAGGAAATAATTTTAAAGATTATATTACAGCAAATGATTTTCAAATAGTTTTTATTCTTTTAATTTGCATTGGAATCGATATTGGCGCTTGCTTCAAAGTGAATCACAAACCAGATGGAAGAAAGTGGTTCACATCTTTCTTGAAAATCAGTGCACTATTTTGTACTTTAATAATATTCAGCTTGCAATTTTTTCTTCACTTTTTATTGGTTTTGTACATATCTGACACAAGAAACGAGTTATCTCGTTTTTTCGGCAAATTTTTAGTTATTCTTCTTTACGCTTTACTTTATAGAAGAAAATATGCTATATTATACAGCGTAAATGAATTAATGAAAGCAACTGAATCACTAACCATGAAAGATTTTAAAAGAAAGAGCAAAATTTTCTTGGCGATTCTTTTTTCATTTCAGCTTTTCTTAATCATTTTAAGAATAAATTCTTTTTCCAATGGTTTTAACACGTCGAAAAGATATTCACTTATATTCGAATTATTTCAAATATTGAAACTTCAACCGGAATATTTTATTGAGGCTTACAAAATATTGGACATCTCAAATAATTGCATAGCACTAATTACTGTATATATATATTTGTTATATTTCACTGCACGTTTTGCAAATTCATTCGAATTTCTTTCGAACATGTGACAACACAGATTGCGAACGATTATTCACTTGGAAACATTAAAGCTGCTTTGAACATTTATCAGAAGACGATAAAATGCATGAACGATCTTGATGAAAAATTTTCTTGTGCTGTTTTTGTTGTTGTTCTTATAAGTATGAATGGACTGTTTTCGAACTGCTATAGAATTGCTTTCTCTCCAACTGCCAGGAACGAGCATCTTATAGCAAGGCTTTTTTCAGCTATTTTATATTTATCGGTTCAACTATTATTAATATTGCACTCCTCGCTTGCAAATGAAGCGAAAAGAAAAGCTGAAAGAGTTGCAAAATGTGTCTCATAAAATTTCAGTGGGAAACAAAGTCAAACTTTCATTAAAGCAAGATTTCAATAAAGACAGCAGTCTGACGTTATGGAACATTTGTGTTGTAGAAAGATCTGTTTTAATCACAAACATTGGAATTCTGCTGACGTATGGAATTTTACTTGCAACTTTGGGGAAACAAGTATGAATTAATCTCCAAAAATAAAAGTAAAAAACAGAAAAATTTACAATGTTTATCATATACATTTATTCAATGCTTAAAAAAGCTTTAAATTCAATAAACTTTATTTTAAAAATAATTATTATTCTATATTTACATACCAGAAGTTTGTCATGAAAAACAAAAATAGCATTTGCTTATCAAAATTTAAAAATCTTTTAAGTTATTGCAAATGTAAAAAACTTAAATATCTTCAAAGAACTGGAATTATATATTCCATATTCCAGTATAACATGGAACGTATAGACATATCTAGATATCAGTTGAATTATAGAGAGGATACAAAAATAACATTGTTTTTAAAGCTTACTGAGTATATCCGCATTTGTATTAATGTTATTGCATTGTATCTTGGGATTTTCATTAATAACTATATGCGCAATGAAAAATTTTCCTCACCAATTTGCAATGTCTTAGATATTTAAATGATAGATAGAATTAAAACATCCTTAAACAGCCTTTACAACAGAAATAGTGTTTCTTTTATCTTATGAGAATGTTGAGAACCATTCAGTAAGCAGTAGATGCATCAAATAATCTAAAAGAAAAGTTTCAATTGATACTAGAAAAAGAAAAGAAAAATTCATTGGTTCTCAGACACACGAACAACATGACTCATAATTCACTATCAAGCGACCCCTATCCATTTTCCTTGCGAAGAACTGTAATTTCAGACTACAAAATAAATTTTATTTTCACTTAGATATTAAGACGGATCTTATTTTAAAGTTATGTTATGAAGTTGTATTATGTATTTTAAAGTTATGTTATGTTTTGAAGTTAAGTTATGTATTTTAAAGTTATGTTATGTTATTTTTGGATTGTGTTGTGGCAAATGTTTTTTTTGTTTGTTTGTTTGTTTGTTTGTTTTGTTTTACTTGAATGTTAAGTTGAATGTCATTTTTAGGTGGTGTTATGACAAATATTATTTGGGCAAATATTATTTTTATTTGCATGCTGTGATGAATATTAATTTACCAGGCAAACTTTTCATCGAGAGCATGAAGAACTGTTAATACAAATTCACATTTGACTGTAAAAATATTGGAAACTTTCTTATATGGTACCACTATCATTGTTCCCATCGTCGATGAACAGAATAAAGTATTGTTACACACCATTTCTAACGATAACTGTCATTTTTTTTTTCCTCCGTTCAGGCATGGACAGCAGAAACATATTGCCTAAAAATAATTTTTAAAACTGAAATTATTTTTTTTTTTATGTTATGTACATTCTCTATATTCAGATGATGTTATGACTGTTAGTATTTTACAAAGCTGTTTCTGTTTGAGTAAAATAATTCCAGCTTTAATCGCAATTAAAGTGAAAATTGAGAATATTTCTGTTATACAATTTATTTATTGTTACCCATTTGAATTCTCTAATCCCAAAAACAATGGATGGTATAATTATTCTAAAGTAATGTTTGTCCTGTTTATAAATCGGAATATTTCTCAGAGATTTTAAATTAATGCGAATTGTATATTTGAATAAAATTTATTTTAAAGCAACATTTTTTTTTTTTCAAAATTGAGAGAAAAATCGTAATTTTAAGTAAAGCATAAAAGAAAGAAAAATATTTAAGTGGTTCTTGTTCGAAATTGTGTCTGAATTTTATTATTGATTTTAACGTAGTTTGTTGACAAAAATTTGACAAGATTCTGTATTTTAGATGTTAGACCTGTGATCAATTTTTATCTATCTAGCTCTTTTCACTTAGCAGTTATTGTACTGAAACTGCTAAATAGACAAATTTTATTGGAACGGATTTCTTTTATTTATTTATTATTTTCAAATTATTTATTTTGTAGGGCACAAACAACCAAAGACACAGGCACACTCACATACTTTCAACTTTTTCAATGAACATTATAAAATACAAGATATAATTTCTTATTAGCCATTTACAGCATTCCATCCAAATAATGTACTTCTGAACTAGCATTTTTATCAGTTTGTGTTCCTTTCTCAATTAATATTTTATTAAATAAAATCCCTTAATGGTAAATTTGGAATCTAAATTGAAGCACAAAACTAATGTGACCACATTTTTGTAATACGGCAATAATTTAAAACATAGACATTTAATTTAATAAGTTAAATATTTTTTTGAATAATATTTACTCTTTTACAAAATAACAATTTTTCAATATAACAATCATTTAATAAAATACACTTGATATTAAATTTTATTGATTAAGAAAATAGCATAATAACTCTAAGTTAATTTTTTTTTTATTTCAATAGTAATTGGTTTTTAATAAATTTAAGAACACTTTTATTTAAATTTAAAGAATTTGTAAAATAATTTGTGATGTTCATTACTCATTCCAAACTTGAAAGCAAATTACATCTTTTTTAACTGATTTTGCAGCCTACTATACTCAAAATAATATCAACATTCAAGTGAAATTATCAAAATAATATCAAATGGTTTTATGGTACAAACTTAACAATTAACAAACCAATAAAAATAAATAACATTTCGAACTCATAATAAAATTCTATAAAGCAAAATCGTTTGCAAAATTCATGCATTTAATTTAATGAATTTGTTAAATACAGATTTAAAACTTTAAGTATAAAAGTTACAGTGAAAGGTTTCAGTGTTCTTAACTTTAAGCAGATGCAAATGCAAGGTAGCTGATACTGAGTGGTTCAATACCTTAAAAAATTAGAAATTTTTTGATTAACATTAAATTGTGCAGCGTCAGTTTCTTTTTCATATATATAAACATTATTCAAAATTTAACTATTATGATATGTTTATGAATAACTAAGTTTTTAAAATTATTATTCCATGAATTCGAAGAACGATCTATTTTATTTTTAAACAATTTTTTTAACATATTCCTATGTTTGAAAAACTTTAATTTGATATAAATTTTCCTTTAAGAGTTTTTAAATGTTGCACAATTGTGAATTAATAATGGTAATACACTATTTTAATACAGACAGAGCTTATTTAAAATTAATTGACCTTTTTTTGATTCTTACATGTCAAACTAACTGTCGTATTATTCTAAAAAATTAATTTCCTAACTCTATAAAATTTACAATAAAGAATTATAAATTAAAAATAAATACACTTATAAAAACTTAAAAATGTATGGAAGAAAATGCTCATTTTACTGAAGATATCCTTTTAACATTTTAAAAATAGTATTTGATATAGATTTTTTTTATTTATTTATTTATTTGAGCATTAGAATGTCAGAATAAAAGTATTCCGATAGGAGTTCTTTATTAAAACCAATGAAAATATCAAGGCTTAAAATATTTATCCACATGATAAACATTTTAAAAAATTATTTATAACTAATAATTAATAAAAGGGAGAAATTAAAATGTTCTTAATTCCTCATAACGGAAACAAAAGTTATAATTATTTATGTAAAAATGGAATATATATTCGAAAATTAACTTATTCGATTTTTTTTCCTCTAAAATATAAATAAATAAGAATTTAATTCTCTTTATACCTATGTGCTCTCAATTGAAAGTGTGCTAAACAATACTCATCCAGAATCTTCACAAAAAAGAGTATTTTGGTTTCCTCTTTCTTAACTGTTTTTTCATATGCGTCAAACAAACAAAATAATACACATAGAAAAAGTAGAAATAAAATAACAAATATAAGAAAAAAATAACTAGCAAATATAGAATAAATAATATTCAAATGCCTATATGCAAAATACATAAAATCATGCTTACCACGTCTCGCCTTAACCGCATAGAACCAGACTTAAACAATATGGAGGCAGTAATTTCGATTTGTACTTCCGAAAGCTGCGACTGGGGTAACTGCGATTGTTCATGAAA
This sequence comes from Argiope bruennichi, assembly GCF_947563725.1. NCBI lineage: Eukaryota > Metazoa > Arthropoda > Arachnida > Araneae > Araneidae > Argiope > Argiope bruennichi. Next base: position 43,891,264 of record NC_079161.1, on the reverse strand, counting down.
CTCCTAAGTGAGACCTCACGTTCTTTTTTTTGTGTTTCGAAAACCTCTCTCACTTCGAATTTTACAAAAATATATTTATTGAAGTGCAATTCTAATTGATTTCGTAATTATAATTAGTATATCATCTTGATTTTTTTTACTATTGTTAATGATCAAAACATTGGACTTATTTATTCTTGTTAAGTCAGCTTCAATCTTATGTTGGGAATTACAGTGTCGAAGGAATAGGTGGCGCTGTGTCTACTTTATTTTAATTTAAACCATATTATTTGTGACTCATCGGTATTAACTCTTTTTCAGATTGTAACTCTTTTTATGCATATTTACTCTCAATTGAAGGTATCCTAAATAATACTCATCAGGAATCCTCACATAAAGAGCATTTTAGTTTCCTCTTTCGTAAAGGTTTTTTCATATGCATAACTTTCACATACGTCTTACTGATTCTGAATAAACAAGCAAAATCATGCACAGAAAAAAAAATAGAAATGAAATATCAAATCAAAGTAAAAACAAGTAAATATAGAATAAATAATATTTAAATGTTGATTAGTATGCAAAATATATAATATTATGCTTACCACGTCTCAACTCAACCGCTCAGAAACAGGCTTAACACGAACAATTAATGATTTTATTTGTAGTTCTGAAAGCTGCAACTGGGGGCACTGCGATCGTTTATAAAACTACTAAGTGACACCTCTAATTATTTGTCTCTGTATTTATAAATACTTTGAGTTTTAACAAAAAAAAAAAAATTTTTTTTGAAGTTCAATTCTAATTGATTTCAAAGTTGTGACTAATATATCATCTTGACTTTTAAACCGATGCCGATGATTAAAATATTTACCCATGTTAAGTCAGCTTCAATTTTATGTTTTGAATGACAATATCAAAGGAATAGGTGGCGCTGTGTATACCTATTTTATACCATACTCTCTGATTCATTGGCTCTCCTTTATAAATACCTCATGAAATAAGCCTGTAAGTGTCTGAGGTATCGAATATATTTTAACAAGATTTAATATGGGATACAAGTCAATTGTAAGAAGTGAATCACAATGAGCTCATAATAATTCTTTTTTTACACTTACAAATGAGATTGAGTTCAGAATACAGAAATGAAAAAACGTTTTTAAAGTCTTTCATCGCTTTTAAACTAAAAGAAATTTTTAAAATCCTTTGTGAAGTTCACTGCTTTTTCCAAATTTGAAAAGTAACTGCATCTTTTTAACAGCTTTTGTAGCATTTAAAATAACATTTTGTAACATTTAAATAACAATATTCATTTGTGTAAAACATTCATTCATTTGAGTAAATTCATTTTTAGAAGTAAAAATAGTTTCAAATAATTTTATTGAACCAATATAACAATTAACAAAAACACGAAAATAAATAACGATTCTAATACAAAATGTAAAATTTATAAAGTCATTTGTAAAGCTCAGCATTTGAGGTATATAATGTTTTAAATATAAATTAAAACTTTACATATAAAAAATTGCGATGAAATGGTTTAGTGTTCTTAGTTTTCAACAGTTGCAAATTCAAGGCAGTGATTGAATACCTAAGAAAACAAACAAATTTTATTTATGATCAAATTAGGCAACGCCAGTTTCTTTTTTATATAAACGTCACTCAAATTCTCATGTTAAACTGTTCCGAAAAAATAAATTCTCTAAATTTTTGTTATGCCAAAAATGTGCAAATGAAATCTATGAAAAAAATATTAATAAAAAAAACGATTTATTTTTTCTATCTGCAGCGATTTAAAAGTTATTTCATTTCATAAATATTATTTGCTTAATAATGCAATACAAAACCACAATCGAAAGAATCTTACATTCGAGTATTTTAAATGCTAATAAATGAAAACAGGGTGCATTCATGTTCCAAAAAAAAAAACTGATTATCCGCAAACTGATTATCACCACGTGATGGTTACGTGAAGCGAATTTAGAAAATAATCTTAAAATAACTGATATAGGGTAAAAATTACCCTCAAAATTCTTTTAGAAAAATGCTTATCTACAGTAACAGTATTATATAATCAATCATATGCGAATATTGGGATTTCGTAGTTACAGATTTAGGCTACAAGAGGCGCGTTTTATCTCCTGTCTCCCTGAAAGTAGATACGTGTGTGATTTATGGCGCCATCTATATTTCATATCATATGCTATTAATTAAGCTGGTTGGTTTGAACTGCCTTCGTTAAGCTGCGTTACAACTACAAGGAGAAAAATCTATTGAATTTTTTCAGGCCCTTTCTGGATTGAAAAAAACATTTACTCAATTCGTATTTTTATAGCATTTTTGCAGAATGTTTTAGTTGCCGAATTTTTGGATTACCACGTATGTTTTAAAAACCACAAGCGGAATAAATATCAATTTCTATATATGTCTAAGTTTGATCAAAAGAATCTCAGGAGGATTTCTAAATGTAATTCTGGAACAAAGATCAATTATTAATAATAATCACCTATGATTAGAAATTTATTGGTATAAATATATTAATTACTTTAAGGATTAGTGATAATTAATATTATTGCTTGCTTATTTAATTTACTTTATATGAATTACTATTACTCTCTCTCATACACACATTATTTCTCCGTCCTTCTATTACCTAGTTTCTTCCAGCAATGTGTAAATAAATTCCAAAATTAATCTGAACCGCAAAATCGATAGATTTTGGGCACATTGCAGAATTTGATGTTTCATGGTATGGCATAAACATTACAAAAGCAGCAATGAAATCTCAAATTTGTTGGAAAGCTTTTGTAAGGACAAAGGGGAAAAATTGAACAGAAGAGAAAGGTAAAACTGTAACATCTATTCGGAGATAACATAAAATTGAGATATTTAAAAGAAAATCAATTTTATAATTGAAAATTTTTCGTATCAATATTTTTGATATAGACAAAATAAAAATATATATTGGAAGAATTGTTATTAAATTCGAAAAGAAAATGTTATCTGTAACTGAAAAATAAAATATCCAGTCATATTATTTCGTCAATTCAAAAAAAAAAAAAAAATGTGAAAAGAATTGATTTTCTTGAGTACAGTGCTATGTTCACTATTTTGTGAGAATTTTAGAATTTAATGTTTCATGGTAAAGCATAAACATTACATAAAGTAACAATAAGTTCCAAATTTGTTGAAAAGCTTTTGTATGAACAGAGAAAAATGAACGAAAGATAAAGAAGACTCAACTGTAACATATATTCGGAGATAAAATAAGATTGCGACATTTTAAAGAAAACCAAATAACCAAATAACCTCATAAATTGCGGAGCCATCTTTCTGACCAGTCTTTGTTGATATGGCAACGATGTAAATAATTATCAGGCATTTGTCATGTTATTTGATTAATTTTAAGACTATATATTTTATTTTCTTTGATGCTTTGTTAATTATATTTCAATTGAATATTTTTAAAATATCATTTTCCTACTAAACAGATATTTCTTTAAAACAAAATTGGAATTTTTTAATAAACATAAAAGATGAATTGTTTTTATTGTTTGTAGAGTATCAGTTAATAAAAATATAAAGATGCATAATTAATAGAGTATTAGGCATCTTCGGCGATTAGAAGGGAATAATATCCATGAAAGTTTTCAATTAAGTATTTCATGCATCTTCGTTTTAATGGCTCAAATGTTTCTAATCTTCAAATTTTGATAGTCAAACAACTAATGTCATTATAAAGCTTCACACCATTTTCTTTATTGAACTAAATGTTCTAATTTTTTTATCGTTTCCCGTAAAATATGAGCTTCAGTTTCGAAGTTATTACCTTAAGTTAAGACGTTTATTAGTAATTACCTTACTTAGTAATTACTTAGTTAAACTTAACAATTACCATTCTAATTTAAACTAAATTTTTCAAAAGTTTAATTTTCTCACAATTTAACAGGATTAAAAAAATTTGCAATAACAAGATTTCTTATATTGAAGCAACAATTAATCTCATTAAAATCTAATGAACTAACCCAATGAATTTCCCCAAAGCTTTTGCAATATATAACTTTTAATAAGAGAGAGTTTATCTTTAATCTTATTCCTCTTTTTCACAACTAAAAATAGGCTTTCTAGTTCATTTGAACTAACTCAATAGATGGCGCTGAGGCCCTTCAATTATTAATTAGGACGACGAGGCACTTTTACTGGGAGTGATAGGCGTGTGCAACTTTGGACGCGGGTGAGTTGAATGTAGTTTGACGTGGTGCGTTTGCACTAATTGCTTTGCTTTATTATAGAGTCGTTTGGAGAGTTGCTTGCAACTCGTTGTTCTTTGCTTTCTTGTTTTAATTTTTTTATGATTGAGTGGTTTTTTGTAGTTTGTGTTTGTTCTATTGTGGTTTTGCTTGGATTTGGAAGTAATAATTTGCTTGAAATTGTATAATTTATTGTCTTTAATTTTTGTGATATTGGTTTATCTGTAAGCCTCAATTTCTGGGGATTTTCGGGTCACGAGGGGTCAATATTTTTTGACGAAAGTCAAATCCCTCACAGAAAAAATCCCTAGTTTGAATCCCTGCCTGAGGGTACCCTTGAGAATGTCTTCAGACCGGATTCTTCATGTCTTTCTTTTTGATTCTTTTTGCATTAAACAATTTTTTTTCTTTGATTTAGTTCATCTGTGTTGCAATGGTTGCAGAATTAGCGCTCTTTAAATACAAGCATCTTTTATTAGTTTAGTTCAGAAAAAAAATATTTTTAATTAAATTTCATAATGACTGCATTTTTGATTAATTAAAAAAGAAATAATGCCGTCGTTGAAATGCAGCTGCTCAGTGTTTTGTAACAAAACATTTCCATTTATAAGGGTGATAACAAATACCGTATAGATACATTTCGGTATTTCAACAAATATTCCTACATTATAATTTGTGATATTATTTCTATTTATGCAAATATTACCAATAATGAACAACACTGTCAAATTATTAAAGGTTATCTAATTGGTAAAAATGGCGAGTTTCATTTTAGACCATGCGGCTTAATTTAATGAAATTCCTGAAGTTTAAATGCATATGATGGCAGCATGAATACATCTCAGGTTAACATCTGTTGAAGAAAATAACAAAGAAAATCACTTTACTTTTACAAGGTTATGGACAATAAAACAAATTGAGTAACAATGTTTAAATTTATGCATTTGTTCAAAACAAAGTAAGTTATTTCAACATATCATTCTCGATCAAGACAACTTCCGGTGCCTATAAATTTTAATTAATTGAATGTTTTATACTTTCATAAACGCTTTAATTAATTAATCTATCGAAATTATTCGAAGCGAAAGAAAGGAAATGTCATAAGATCCACCACATTAACCATGAAAGTAAATTTAATGCAAGGCAAGATTAACAATCTTCCGTCCTTCCATTTTTACTAAAACAGAATATCAAGTTTTTTACTGTGTTGATTTTAGCCACATTAATTCCCACGCTATCGAAAATCGATAATTCGAATGCAAAATTAGATATTTATAACACTATTTAAAAATACATCAAAATACTTCATTCAGAGAAAGATGATTAGAGAATCAAATTTGCTGAATTTGAATTATTGCATCGGTTTTAAGAGAACACTCACAGCTTGAAATATAAAAAGAGAAGTTTTTATTGAACATTCTAGTCAAACCGTTTATAGAGGTATCACGTCACACACACACACACACACACGAAAAGAAAATAATTTTTTTTTTTTTTTTAGTTGTGTTTGCTTTTTGTTGTGTTAGAATATTGAACATATTGTAATATTAAATAATTCAATACTGCATTTGGAAAAAACAAAACATTTTTGACGTTTTGACGTTTTTTAATAATTCAAAAAATGTTTTTTAAAATCTAAATTAGTGAATATTGTTATTTGGACTGACGAGCAAATTTTTAGTTTTCTATTCCGCTTTAAATGAAATCCATTCTAACGAAATTTGTCTGTCTTGCTGTTCAAGTGCAACGGAATTCGATAACGATGGAATTCGCTGGATGTAATGCACTAACTCATAAATGCAATAACTGAAAACCAATGAAATTCGGGCAAAATTTCAAACAAACACCACTTAAATATTTTTCTCTAGAAATATAAATAAAAAATAATTGCCCTTACTAAAGTTTTATTCAAATATATAATGAGCAATACTTTAAAATCCCTGCGAAATCCAGGGCGATCAAGAAATAACAGGAGGTGTTCGGACCCCTCTAGTGTGTCATGTACTGGACGAAAAATAACAAAATTTGGCCACCATACCCATTAAAGTATGCGTTTTCGATTTATCAAGAAAAAAAAATTAGTACCAAAAAAACGCCGATAGGATAAATTTTGGCGCTGCGATCGAAAACTTTATTACGTAATTTGCTTATTTGGGTACTTAGTGACATGACATCGAAGATAAAAGGAAGGGTAGCGGGGATTTATGCCATTCTACAAGAATTCGCCTGTCGATTGAGTTGTCGCTACGTGAACGCGCTTTATTAGTCAAACTGTTTACGAAGAATGTTTACCATAACTAACTTACGAAGAATGGTTGAAAGATTTGATACAACAGGAATTCTTGGTGTGCAACCAAGTCGAGGATGTAATGTTATCAAGCAGGAACAAGTTGAACTGTCGCAACTTCCACTTATGGATCAGGAGATAAGTAGCTAATAAGCAGGTTACCAGCAGTGCACGTTCAATATCACAACAAACAGATACCCCGTTCTCGACGATGCAGAAGATATTGCATAAGATCCTGAAATTTTATCCGTATAAGATAAAGCCCATTTACTGATGATACTGATCTGATCTGGTTGTGAGGTGGTTCTAGTTCACTTGAAAGGCATTGTGTATCAAAGACATGTTCCTGATATTCCTATTCTAAAATATAAAATAACGTTACATGTCAGACGATTAAATGTCGATATGCTGCGAATCCCCGTCGAAAACCTCGTGTACTGCATGCAGTTATTGGAACATTAAGTTGGTTGTCACCTTGATCTAAATTTGTAAGTTGCTACAAAAAATGTTTTTCGTTGGTATTTGATGTGTTCCTATTTACTGTTTCCATTAACAGTTATGTATTCTTTTTCCACAGGTCATGAGCTTGTAGCGACAGGATTTCCCCTTTCGTTATATTTCGCCCAGTACATAACACGCTACAGGGCTCCGAACAATTCCTGTTATTTCTTGACCACCCTGTATTCTGATTTATAAACAGGACAAACATTACTTTAGGATATAGTTACCATTCATTGTTTTTGAAATTAGAAATTTCAAAAGAGTATTAGTAAATACCTAGCATAACAGAATTGTTCTAATATATGCAGCTTTCACTTCAATTGCGATTAAATTTGACATTATTATGTTCAATTGAAACATCTTTGTAAAATTCTGACATTCATAACAAACATCATTTGAAAGCGTTGAATATGGAGAACGTACATAAAACAGAATAAGAATTTCAATTCTTTATGACAATTTTTAAGTGATATATATATAGAGTCTATTGTCTGTGATTGAATGAAAGAAAAAAAAAAAGACAATTGTGGTGAAGTGTGCATGCGCAACAATGCATTATTATCTTTGTTATCGACATTTGAAACAATGATATTGGTACTAGACGGGTAAGTTTCCAACACATTTACAATCAAGGTGAATTTATATAAGCAATTCTTTATGCTTATATATGCATTCAAGTGAAAATAATACCATATGAAAATAACATTTACCACGATGCCATCTACAAATATCATTCATCTTAACATTCAAGCAAAAAAAAAATGACACAATAGATATATGGTAATAATATTAGTTGTAACAGTCCCTAAATACAATATTCACCATAATAACATTTAAAAATATTACTTTTTTTAATAATATCACCAGAAATAATATTCACCATAACACCATTTAAAAACACCACTTTTTCATATCTTCTAAAAGTAACATTCATCTTGACATTCAAGTGAAAGTAACATTTATATTTGTAGTCTGAAATTGCAGTTCTCTGTGTAAGGCAATGGATAGGGTCGCTTGATAGTGAATTAAGAGTAATGTTGTACATGTGTCTGAGAACCTATGAATTTTTATTTCTCCTTTTCAAGTAACATTTGATATTTTTTTTAGATTATTTTATGCATCTACTGCTTACTGAATGGTTCTCAACATTCTCATAAGAAAAATAAAACAACTTTTTTTTTGTAAATGCTGTTTAAGGATGTTTTAATTCTACCTATCTTTTAAATATCTAAGGCATTGCAAATTGGTGAGGAAAATATTTCATTGCGCATATAGGGTATTCGTGAAAATTACAAGATACCTAGTAAATTAATATTCACCACAGCATGCAAATAAAAATAATATTTGCCATAACGCCACCAAAAAATGACATTCATCTTCACATTCAAGTAAAAAAAAAAAAAAAAAAAAAAAAAAAAAACATTTGCCACAACACAATTTAAAAATAACATAGCATAAATTTAAAATAACATTCGTCTTAACATTTAAGTGAAAATAACATTTATATTTGTGGTCTGAAATTACAGTTTTCTGCGTAAGCAATGGATAGGGGGTCGCTTGATAGTGAATTAAGAGTAATGTTGTACGTGTGTCTGAGAACTTATAAATTTTTATTTCTCTTTTTCTAGTATAATTTTGATATTTTTCTTTTTGATTATTTTATGCATTTACTGCTTGCTGAAGGTTCTCAACATTCTCATAAGATAAAAGAAACACTATTTTTGTTGCAAATGCTGTTTAAGGATGTTTTAATTCTGCCCATCTTTTCAATATCTAAGCCATTGCAAATTGGTGAGGAAAATCTTTCATTGTGCATATAGGGTAATAATGAAAATCACAAGATACAATGCAATAACATTAATGCAAATGCGGATATACTCAATAACCTTTAAAATCAATGTTATTTTTGTACCCTCTCTATAATGCAACTGATATCTAGATATGTCTATATTTTCCACGTTGTACTGGAATATGGAATATATAGTTCCAGTTCTTTGAAGATATTTAAGTTCTTTACATTTGCAATAATTTAAAGGATTTTTAAATTTTGATAAGCAAATGCTATTTTTGTTTTTCATGACAAACTTCTGGTATGTGAATATAGAATAATATTTTTTTAAATAAAGTTTATTTAGTTTAAAGCTTTTATAAGTATTGAATAAAAATATGATAACATTGTAAATCTGTTTTTTTTTTTCTTTTTTTTTACTTTTATGTTTGGAGATTAATTCAGAATTGTTTCCCCAAAGTGGCGAATAAAATTCCATACGTCAACAGAATTCCAATATTTGTGATTAAAACAGATCTTTCTATAGCACAAATGTTCCATAACGTCAGACTGCTGTCTTTATTGAAATCTTGCTTTAATAAAAATTTGATTTCGTTTCCCACTGCAATTTTATAAGAGAAACCTTTTGCAACTCTTTCAGCTTTTCTTTTAGCTTCATTTGCAAGAGAGGCTTGCATTATTAAAAATAGCTGAACCGATAAATAAAAAATAGCTACAGAAACCCTTGATATGAGATGCTCTGTCTTGGCACTTGGAGAGAATGCAATTCTGTAGCAGCTCGAAAACAGGCCATTCATACTTATAAGAACAGCAACAAAAGCAGCGCAAGAAAATTGTTCATCTAGATCGTACATGCATTTAATCGTCTTCTGATAAACACTCAGAACATGTTTAATGTTTAAAAGCGAAGAGTCATTTGTAATATGTTCTATAACATACTCGAATGAAATCCTAATAAATTTGCAAAACGTACAGTGGAATATAATAAATGTAGATATAGTAATATGTGTCAAGCAATTATATAAGATATCGAGTATTTTGAAAGCCTCAATAAAATATTCCGGTTGAAATTTCAATATTTGAAATAATTCTAATATTTGTGAATATCTTTTCGATGTATTAAATCCATTGAAAAGTGAATTTATTCTTACAATTATTAAGAAAAGCTGAAATGAAAAAAGAATCGCCAAGAATATTTGGCTCTTTCTTTTAAAATCTTTTATTGTTAGTAATTCAATTGCTTTCATCAATTCATTGACGCTGTGAAATATAGCGCATTTTTTTCGATAAATTAAAATGTAAAGAATGATAACTAAAAATTTGCCAAAAAAACGAGATAACTCATTTCTTATATCAGATATGTACAAAACCAATAAAAAATGAAGAACTAATTGCCAGCCGAAAATTATGAATGTACAAAATAGGGCACTGATTTTTAAAAAAAGTGTGAACCGTTTTCTTCCATGTGGTTTGGGAATCGCTTTCAAACAAACACCGACATCGATTCCAAAACAAATTAAAAGAATAAAAACTATTCTAAGATCACTTATTCTTTTATAATCTTGAAAATTTCTTTGTATCTCACGTGCGCCAAAAAGATCAGTTTTCCCAGTCTCTTCACAGTTGATGATATTTAATTTCCGTTGAAGATTTTTCATGAATCTACCTTTTCTTAATAAGTGTTTCTTTCGAACAATTTTGACCTTTTTATTCATTAAAAATTCTTTTCTTTTTAAATTTCTCTCTATATACAAACGAGTGTCGTTTAGAAATGGATTTGGATTCCTACTATCAAAAAGTAAGAAGTGAATTCAACACTCTTTTAGACTTTAAGCTATTTGATTCTGAACATTTTTGTAAATCTTGAAATTCTGGAACTTTGGATATTATGACGACTTTTATCCAAACCAATAGACTTCTAAATATCTTCTGCTGAAACTAATATAATATTGCAATAATTATAAGTCCAAGAGAATGTTTCTAACTGTTAGGCATGAGAACTTACACCAACTATTTCGGACAATTTTGAGATCCCAAAAATTTTGTTAATTTGATTTTTTTAATTTCTGGCTCAATTTTTCAAAACTCTGGATATTAAACTTATGAAGACTGCACCATAACTTTTATCCAAACCAGTCGACTTCTAAGTGTCTGCTGCTGAAACTCATCTAATATTGCAATAATCATATTTCTAACTGTTTGGCTTTGGAACTTACACCAACTATTTCGGACAATTTTGAGATCCCACAAGTTTTGTTAATTTGATTTTTCCAATTTCTTGTGATTTATTTCTACTATATATTATTTCTTTTCATGGTTTTTTTTATTGCAATCGCCTTTCTATCAAGTAAATAACACCATTTATTGATTACTAGGTATACAATTGAAAAGTATTGATTTCCAGACCTCAACATACCTTTCCCATAATGATAAATGAACCCTTGAAATGATTTATAATACATTTTGTGAATTTCGAAAATAGGGGAAGAAATAAAAATATTTTATTATATTCAATTTGTATGCATTAATATTTATTATTGAACAATGCATTGAAAGAGCGCTTTGAAGTCTGAAGGATCTTGTACTTATAATTGAAAGCCATTCATTTTCAGTTTTTCTTATTGCATTTAATAGACAGAATATTCTAAAGAAACATACGGAAACATGCAATTCGATATCCTTCATTCTGTCTGTCTCTTCCCTTTGTAGCTCGTTTTTTTCTTCTTTTGTAAAACATTTAGAAGAAACGAAATTAATTTAAGTCTCTTTATTTTTTTTAACATATACTTCAATGACAAACGATCTTTTGTCGTTCGCTTCTATTCAGTGAAGGCTGCTATCATTTTAAGTATCTATTTAATTTTATCGAATTTAATTTTTTAACGATTTTTTTCTGTTTGATATAACATACATATCAATAAAGATTGAATTTTGAAATCGACTTTTCACTTATTTAGAGATGCTTGCCGTTATAATTGAAATTCGGAAGTATTTTTTCAATTTCTAAAAGTAGTTTAATTTCATTTTCCAACAACATATTTCACACAAAATAAAATAATAAAATTAAATGTGCACAAGCATTGTAAGAAGGAAAACAAAACAAAACAAAAGCCTTTATCAACGGGTTGCCATCATATTGGCAGAAACTCGAATTAAATTATTAGTCTCCTTTCACTCCACACCAAGAAAAGTTTAATTTAAAAAAATTGAATATGAAGCATGATTTTTACTAGAAGAATTAATGCAAGAAACAGATTGCAACTTTAAATAACTGTTTTATAAATTCAATATAATTTGACAAACATAGCTCAATATATACAGATATCCAATTTCATCGAGATCCAGCAACTAATTTAAAAACCTTTTATAATAAGCATAGACATCCAATTAAAAAAATAATCTATATGCAGAATATTATAAAGCCACCAACATTTATACATATTTCCTACATTTATCAATAATGTGGTTGCATATGAGTAGTTTATGAAATTATTTTTGGTATTTCTTGGTGAAAAACTTTAAGCAACTTTTTATAAGTAACTAATTATTATTTAATTTATATTGACGTTCATGAGAAACTAATATTGTGTTTCTCATAGACTGAAGCGCCATCATAGGTCTTTAATGTAAATACGCCATTTTGAAGAAGAGGAAACAGAAATAAATCTTGTGGATCTGGCAATGATGTAAACAATAATTAGGTAACTGTGATTAATGTAAACAATTTATATAAAGATGCTTTTTATATTACTTTTTATAAAGATTTTTCTTTAACTTTTTAAAAGTGTAAAGTTTTTTTATGCATCTTGTTTTATTGAAAAAGACCAACAAAAATATACAATTTCTAAAAGGTGTTGTTTTTTTTTAATCTTTTAAATACCCTAAGTTTCAAATTAAATATCGAGCTTTTAAATCGTACACATTTAGTTGGTTTGTTTTTAATATTTGGCTGTATGTATGCTACCATTGCATAATTTTCTGTTGAACAATAGTTTAAAAAATAAACGTCAGCTGTCAAAATTGTTCAAATAATATGACATCTTCCCCCCACCGTATTGAACGAGTGGTATATTTTTATAAATGTTTAGCGGAATAAATACACAAGGACACAAGGAAAATATTAGGAGCGCCGGCGCCCGTAGGGCGCTATCTCCGATCGACTAATACTTTCAGCAGGACGAAAGATGGTTTGCACAGGAGTGGGGAAAGGTCTTGAATGAGGCTGGTGGCAAGGAATATTTGACGCATTTGATGTTTCCCAAAAAATAAAAATACTTTTGTGGTAGGTCAGTATCTTTTTTAAAAAATATAATCATTTTAAGCAAGCCGTGTTTTGCTTCAAGAAAATCATGCTACTTTTTGTGACTATCAATATTGATAATTCAGGCTAAAGTATACTAAAATAGGTATCGTGATATGTTTTCATTATTTTTCCCTTTACCTGGCTACTCCAGATAAATGAACTCATTGATATATTTTAAATTTAATTTGGAAAATAAGATTTCTAAGGGTTAAACATCAAGAGGCAGTATAAAATTAACAATTTAAAAAAATTTAAATATTACTATTTAAATTTAATTTTAAAAAAACGTTAAAATACCTATTATTTATATCATTGTTTTTCCCACAATGATTGGTTCTATTTTACCTTCATCAGAATTATGTAATTCCATTTTTTAAGTATGATGGCGCTTCAGTCACAGAGGAGTTCAGTGTTAAAATTGTCTCCAAGCGCATCAATTAAAATGAATCACAGGATTTTCTTTCTCTCAAGAGCATCTATTACTATTAGCTCGTCTATTACTATTACTATCATCAGCTTACTTAATTGTTTGGGAATCAATAACGCTATCACACTAACCCTTTTCTGTAAGACATTTAATGTAAATGCATGTTTTCATTTGTTGGAAAAAAGGAATGTGATTTCCAGCGATGTAAAATGTTTTTCTACCAACCACTAAAAGTTACTTAACATTTATTTGTTATTTGAATTAGATACATGGAGTGCTGCAATATTTAAGTATTTTAATTCAAATTGAGGCTGTTAGTAGCAGAAAAAGAAGATTAATGTTACATGCGCTCTATAAAAATGCTTACTTCTGCAATTTCTCACCTTCCGAGTAAAGGTATAAAAATCCTTAATGCTTGCGAAATTCTTTTTAAGAAATTCCAATAAATTCCCTTAATTAAATCAACAAGTGTTAAAGAAATCCCTATCAGTATCTCATAGTATAAAATCGATGAGAAAAATCTTGGTCTTTTCTGCTTCTGTTCTTGTGTCGATGATTTTTCTTACTCTAGTTTTCCGTTGATTTTCTTTAAAAAGTCGTTATCTTATTTCCTACAAATATCTGTTGCAATTGAATCTTTCTCTTCTATTGATATTTTTCTCTATTCTTACAAAAGGTTTTCAACAAATTCGGAATCGCATTGCTGCTTTATGAAATGTTTATTTATGCTTTAATATGAAACATTAAATTTTGCAATGTTTAAAAATAGTTTTTTTATTTTGTGAATATTTTTTTTTTAAGTCGACGAAATAGCATAACTAAAACTTTAGTTTTCAGTTACAGAAACTTTTTTCTTTTTAGTTTAATAACAATTTTTCGAAGCATATTATTACTTTTTTTATATAAAAATATATTGATGAACGTGATGATGAAGAATGAATGAAGTTTCATTTATAAAATAGGTTTCAATTTCAATATCGTAATTTTATTTCATCTCCGAATAGACGTTACAGTTGAATCCTTCTCTTCTGTTCATTTTTTCCCTCTATTCTGACAAAGGCTTTTCAACAAATTCAAAACTGAATTGCAGCATTATGTAATGTTTATACTTTACCATGCAGCACCAAATTCTGCAATATTCGCAAAATCTATCGATTTTTAGCGTCAATTTAATTTTGAAATTGATTCAGCACGTTACGGGAAGAAACTGGATAATAGAGGATGTAAAGATTTGTAGAGGAGAAAATAGGTAGCTAGAGAATGTCTAGATTTACCGCTTAAAACAACATACTTTTAAAAACGAAGATTGCATACTTTATGACTTTTCCAAAACGAATGAAACTTGTAAAGAATCGACTTCATTTGCAATAATGCTTTAAATTTTATGGTCAATCTCTGCTAATAATACTGAGAAATATTTATTACTAATCCTTACAATAATGAATATAAATATACCAATAAATATCTAATCATAGGTAATTATTATTAATAATTGATCTTTTTTCCATTATCATATTAAAAATCCTCCTCAGATTCTCATGATCACACTTTGACATATATAGAATTCGACCTTTGTTCCTCTTGCGGTCTTCAAAACATAAGTGGTATTCCTAAAATTCGGTCACAGAAACAATCAACAAAAATGCTATATTATACAAATTGAGTAAATGCCTTTTGAATCTTGCAAAGGCCTGAAAAAATTCAATGGATTTTTCTCAATGTTGTTGTAACACACACAGATTAAACGAAGACAGTTCAAACCAACCAACTCAAATAGTAGTAAATAATATGAAATGTAGATGGAGCCATGAATCATACTAGAATCTGCTTTCAGGGAGACAGGAGATAAAACGCGCCTCTTGCAGTCGAAATCTGTAAACATAACTACGAAATCCTATTACTCGCTTATGATTGGATATATAAAACTGTTACTGTAGATTACCATTTTTCCAAAAGAATTTCGATGTAATTTTTACTCTATTTCAAGATTATTTTATAATTTCGCTTCAATGTCATTATCACGCCGATTTCTGCAGATAATCAGGATTTTATTATGAACATTTATGCACTTTGTTTTTATTTGATAGCACTTAAAATGCTTGCATGTAAGTTCCTTTTCGATTTTGGATTCACATTGTATAGTTTAATCAAGCAACTTCTATGAAATGAAATGACTTTTAAATCGCTGCAGATAGAAAAAATAAATCGTTCTTCATATTTTATTTCATGATAGAATCGTTCTTCATATTTTATTTCATGATAGAATCGTTCTTCATATTTTATTTCATGATAGAATCGTTCTTCATATTTTATTTCATGATAGAATCGTTCTTCATACATTATTTTACACATTTATGGAATAACGAAAATTTAAATAATTCTGAACAATTCCACATGAGAATTTTGTGTGATATTTATATGAAAAAAGAAATTGGCTTTGCATAATTTGATCATAATCAAAATTTGTTTTCTTAGGTACTGAGTTGCAGCTCACTCAGTTGCAGCTGCCTTGGATTTGCATATTTTAAAAGTTAAGAATACTAAACTTTTTTCACGAGAATTTTTATATGTAAATTTTTAATTTTTATTAAAAAATTATCCCCCTCAGATTATCAGTTTTACAAATGACTTTATAGATATTTCATTTTGTTTTAGAATCGCTATATATTTTCATTGCTTTGTTAGTTGTTATATTTGTTCAATAAAATTATTGGACATTATTTTTACTTCTAATATTGTTTCAAATGAATATTGATGTTATTTTAAATATAGCGTGCTGCAAAATCATTTAAAAAGATGCATTTTGCTTTCAAATTTGGAAAAAAGTAGTGAATTTCAGAAAGGAGTTTTAAAATTTTGTTTAGTTTAAAAACGCTGACAGATTTAAAAAAAAATACATTTCTCCATTTAGAACTCAACCTTATTTGTAAGTGCAGCAAACTATTCATTATGAGCAAAAGGTAAGTTACTTCTTGCAAATGACCTATATCTCATATTAATCTTTGTTAAGAAAACAAATACTCGAGAGCTCATATACACACAGGTTTATTCCATGAGGTATTTATAAAGGAGCCGATGAATCTAGTTAAGTTTAAATTAGATTAAAGTAAATACATACAGCGTCATCTATTTTTTTTTTTTTTTTTTTTTTTTTTTGACACCGTGATTCCCAACATAATATTGAAGCTGATTTAACATAAGTAGATAAGTCCAATATTTTTATCATCAGCATCGGGTAAAATGGCGAGATGATATATTCATCATAACCTTGAAATCACTTAGAATTGCACTTCAACAAATATATTTGTAAAATTCGAGGTTTTGTAAACAGAGAAAAAGAATGAGAGGTTTCACCGAGGAGTTGCATGAACGATCGTAGTGGCGCCATTCGCAATTTTCAGAACTACAAACCGAAATCATTGCCCTCGTATTGTTCGTGTTAAATAGATTTATTGGAAGATAAGTTTAATTTACGATAAAATATAATAGATCTCTCGGTAGTGTACTAAGCGAATGTATCATGTTATTAAAAATTTTGAACCAAATGCCTATGCGTTCAATAGTTTAACAACTGTTTTCCACTTCATTTCAATTTTAATAGGGGGGGGAAGTTTACTGATGTATTTAAAAAAATATCAGCTGTTCTCTTTAAGTTCCAATAATATACGTTTCATTAAGTTAGTGCAAAAAAAAAATGACTTTAAATAAATTTATAAAATTTTAAATTTTGGATATTTTAAGATTATAATAATTATTTAAATTATTTATCATCTTTAAAGTTATATGTATTTTAGCGTCTAAATATTTAATTATAATTTAAAAAAATGCAAATGAACTTAATTTTGCATAATAAATTAGTAACATATTGAATTAAAAATTACTGATATATTAAATTAAAATAAGCAGTATCAAAATTAGTAATATATTAAGTTAAAATAAGAACTATTAAAATTAGTACTATATTTACTCCATTGACCACTTCATTGAAAATGCATCTATCAGGTAAATGGAGTTTCTCCAAGTTTCATTCGATTAAATAAGAAATTATTGGTTTCCCTAAAATAATATTTTAATTTACATAACTGAATCAAATTTGGTCGCACGCGATTGAAAAGTTTTATTTATTGATATAAAAGAATAATTTCAAAAATATTTTACTGAATATGATTTATAGAATGAAAGAACTGAATAAAAATAAGACCATAATTTTTTTCTCAAAAGTATATTGATTTATTGGAAAAAATTATTATTTACGTCACTAAAATTTTTTCGAAATTAAAACTGAAAACTGAACTTCATGATAATTAAGAGAAATTTTTATAGAATGATATATAAATTATAAAAATTTATTCTGTAGTGCACATAAAATTTCAGTGCTTAGTGATTGCTTTTTTGTTTTCGTATTTTAAAATGCATATTTGGTCACAGCAAAAAAGTTTCTTTTTTTTTATTGAAATTAACATATCAAATTTAATAATATAAATTTTGATATTATGTCATAGTATCAAAATTGAGGATTTTTTTTTGTCAAATTTGACTTAATTTCATCTGTCAGATATTTATTAATTCTTCTATCTTTATGTGGAGTAATTCTTTCCGAATGAGGCTTTCTGTAGTTTTTAAAACATACGTTAATCTGTCAATGCAACTCAAATAAAAAGAGAGAAGATTTTTTAACATCTGAATTCTTTATATTCAATATTTGATTATTCTGATTAACTTCGTGTTTTGATATTTATTTAAAAATATTTCTGAAATAAATTTTCAAATAATTAATTTTTGATTATATTCAGAAAACTGAAATTTTCATGCAAATACGAATTAAAGAAAAATGAAGGCCTTGGTTACTTCAAAATTCATGAAATAATCGAAGACAGCAGCTGTACTTTTCTTTTTCACCAATTCATAGGCATTTTAATTTCTCTGCTGAGAATTGTTTGAAATTTTATGCATTAACATTCAGATTTTTCTTGAAGAGGAAAATATATTAACCTTTTGCCCTCGAATGGTGATTCTGTCTCATAATTCAAGACGGTGCGTCATTTTGGCTTTTTATTTATTTAAGTTTGATTGTTAAAAATACCTGCAGAGTAGTAAGAAGATGCAAATTAATTAATTCAACTTGAGACAATTATATATATATTTATTTTTTGGAACAATAAACAAGTCTTTATATTACTGGAATAACTATTGTGGTGGATTGGTATGAGCGGAGATAGAACCTGGGACCTTGTGGTTCGCAGCCGAGTAACATGACCACATTACAAAAGCAATTGCTTGTGTACCGTAGCTGTTAACTGGCTTATAAGCTTTCACCACACTATCCATCGAATTACTTTTCAGAGTGCAAAGAGTTAAATCGATGTCAGGCATCCTTGCAATGTTATCTAGCAGTTCGTGAATATCTGTGTCAACTGAAAAGTAAGGCTGTGATTTTGGTGAATTCGTTTATGAACTCGGATGTATCAGCAGGGGAAAACACTACGTCTTCTCACGACGAAATCTCAGAACAGAGTTCAGCCTCATAAAAATTTGTAAAATAAAAATATTATGCTAATATATATATATTATTATTATATACTTTGTTTAGTAAAAAGTTTTTCATTTCATTGCCTTAATTTTGTTCATGTTATCAACACGTTTGTACAATCATATTGTTGTTTAATATAATTATACAAAATATATAAGAAAACAAGAAAAAGTTATAAATTGTTATTCATTGTCTCTCTCAATCACTTTAAAGCATGGATGTTTATCCTGACTTGCATTTATATATAATTGTACGATTTTTACTTTCTCTTATACGAAATATACAAAAAGAGAGTATTGTAATCATTGAGAAATTCAAATAAGAGATTTAGATTAATATCCAATTTTCAGATCTCTGTGAATCTGTAAAAACGTGTTTTTAAAATTATGTTTGTCCATCTGTCTCCCTGATTGTGAACACGATAAGTCAAAAAAACTTTGAGCCAGAAATTTGATAAATGTCCTTTAAAATATATTTATAGATGTCATCAAATTTTGAATGAAATCCTTTAGAGGTAGTCTATCTACGAATATAATTTAACAGAATAACAATAGAACAGACAACCGTATGCATAATATTTCGTACACAGATTTAACATCTAAAGAGCAGATCTCCTTCAAATCACCTAACCCATCAAAGGATACACCATCTGTCTGTCTGTACTTCCACACGCATGTAAACATAAAACTTGAAGATGCAATGACATGCACATGAAATCTGGCAGGTGATAACTTTCTAATTAAAGTCGTTGTTTTGATTTTAATTGGTAAGGAAAAATATATCCAAAATACATATTCGATTTCCCAGTGCTCGTCTATTTTTTGATCCCGGGAATAACAGACAAAGATTGTATTTTTAAAATTTCTTTTGCAATTATTATTAGCTTCGCTATTGCCATACAGCTAATAATACACAAGTACAATTATTAAAAAGTATTCAAGAAAGTGTCACTGGTTTCATCTTCTTAAGGTTACTCTAAAAAAAAGGATATTTGAAAAAAAAATAATCAATTTAATACATTTCATTAAAATACTATTCATTATATAATAAATACATTTCATTAATATACTGTTCATTATATAATAAATACATTTCATTAACATTATGTTCAAATAAATAAACATAATAAAAATTAATATTACTTATCAATTGAACTGCATTCACAGAGGTTTATAATTAAACTAATGGCAATCAGAATCATTTAAAACTCGATATAGCAATCAAAATATTGTGAAATTTGGTAAGGGAACTGATAACAACAGAGAAAGATGAAAATAACAGGTAAAGATTCATTATTAGAGTAAAATTAAATTTTGCACAATGTAAAGATAGACAAATTATTTTCAATACGAAATGCTCCAAACGAAATATTCACTTTTATTTATGGCCATCTTCAATGTGAACAACGTTCTTATGCCTCGATTTCTATAGTGCTATTACTATGGAACATTATTAATATGTTGGACAGCATGTATGTGATATGCTTTCTCTTAACATTGGCAATTTTAGAAATAATATAGAGAGAGAATGGTGGAAATATAATAATTTCGTAGAACTAAAATAAATAAATAAATTGACATATCGTCTCTATTGGAATTTTTCCTTTTCCTTAGAACTTGAATCACAATCTTCATTGTTACTTACATAATTGAAAATAAATCTTTTCGTTTCTTATCTATATAGCCATGGGGAGGGGAAAAAAAAAAAAAAAAAAAAAAATCTGCAAAATTCTGATTTACAATTGTTAGTGCATTTCTCTACATCTAGATGGCAGCACAAAACAGGCCTGAAATGAACTTGATTCTTGAAGTTTTATTGCTTGGATGCGTTCGAGAGTCGAAAGGAAAGATTAGGTGTGCAATTAAATAGTGTTTTCGAATTAGAGAACCAGGGGGAGGGGGAGAGGGTTGCCTAATTAGTGAACTCGAGCAAAACTGGTGTGTTATATTTATTCCATATTAAACTTATTTGCTTGAATTGTAAACAATCATGTAAATAATTGCAAATTTTTAAATCTTTTATAAAAGGTTTCTAGTTCCTTCCTTACTGTATCTGCAGAACTGAAGATTTTGAATCCCCCCAACAGTTAAAAAACATTCTTACATCAATAAAAACTACCTACCAAATGTAACTAAAATATTGTTTCTTATTTAACTAAATTAAAAAATATAGTCCAATAACGAGTGTGGGAAAATCAGAGGGATGGAGTAAGTAGTTACAACTTGAATTAGGCTAAAGGTGCTTTCATCATTCGTAGGCTCTATTCTAATTTACTACTGGCTTGTTTGGAAAGTTTTGCTGCTTTAATTATATTAGAAAACTCCTTTACAAAATTTCCTGGCCTGTCGGTTGGCCAGGCCTGAATGGCCTGATGTTTTCATTTTTCTGGGGTTATTCAGCTTCTTTCCTCACATCCTTTTTCACGGTATTTTTGCATACTTTGGGTGCCCTTCTCTGTATTGAATCTTGGAAAATGTATGTATCCTTCCCAGGCAGCTGTGTGTCCTTTTTCCTCTAATTAACGCGATAACCAATGTTTCGATTACATAGTTCCTAGTCTGGTGTTCATCATGACATCTTACGCACCTTGCTTTCGATTTGCAATAATAAACAATCTCGTTGAAAAAATGAAAAAAATCCTGATCAATTGTCACAAAAAATGGCAGAAGAATTTCTTAGATACGATTAAGTTTTAATCTTGAGATGAAGTTATTTTCCATTGTTGATCTATGATCTCTAATAGGAGGAGCTTTATCTATATGAGGAAGCTCTGGTAGAGGGACATTTCTCTGTGATTTTAAAAAAGAAAATATAGTTATTCTTCTTATTCTCTATCCGGATGTACTCTTCGTTTCTATCTTCAAAGATTTCCAGAATTTTCAGTTTTTCTGGGTCGGTGGCAGAGGGGATGTTGATCATGTTACAGCTGAATTTATTTTCTGTATTGGGGAATTTGCTACTGATGAGTTGGAGAGAAATATTAAAATTATTTGACAGTTTGAAAAAAAATGGGGGTGGTTTTCTTGGTTGATTCAAGTTGATTTCATGTTTCCTTATTTGGAATTTCTAATGAATGTTCAATTTCAACGAGCGGCTTTCTTTGCAGGAGACGTTTGGAATCCTCTACCCACTGCGTTGTCATGTGATCTTTTGTCAGAGACAGTAATGTCTACTTTCATTTTCCCCCCTTCAAATTGATAAGGAACGATTTCAGAGTAATTTTCACTTGCACTTTCAACTCTATCTGCCCAGCTGATTTTTTTAAAGGAGATTCTGATTTCTGTTTTGTAATGTAGATGGCGCCACGAGAGTAGAAATTTTTTTTATCACAGCTGTTATGACGATGATTATTAGTTTCGAAGAAAGAAATGTCATCTAAAAGATTTTCTTTCAAATAATTTCACAATGTATTTATTTTTCTACAGTTCCAAAACATCGAATATCAATATCCTTTTTATGAAATTTTTATTAATAGAGAGGATGAATATATGTTCGAGTGCAATTTATACCTTCAAATACAGTATAGAATTTATACCTTCGAATTTTAATTAATAATTTTACTTCGAATACAATTTATACCTTCATATAACAGTATTTGGAGGATTTTAGAATCTATATAAATTGCTAAACAGGATATATGTTTTGACTCTCTCAAAGCTTTCTTATTTCATGGAATGGAAAGATAATTCCTTATAATTATTTTTGTGGCAAATGAGTAACGGCTCAAGCGATTGTCTTTGGTAATGAGAATGGTCCAATCGAATAAAATTATTTCAGCATAAAATATTATTTATGAAATTCATAATAAATGAAAGTTTATGATAAATATAAGTGGTTGTATCTCAGATTATTTGTTTATTTTATTTGTGTAAAATAAAAGAATTTAATATTTATAAAAGTATTTAGTAGGCACCCTATAAATAAAATTTCTACGACCGATGTCAACAAAAAATGAAAAGAGTATATCTGTTTATAATTGAGGCGATTCTTTCTTACTTTTAAAGAATCAATTATCTTCGGATGCATACCTCGATTTATTTAATAATATAATTTGTACCCGTGACAATATTTCTATCAGAAAATTATTTCTCACTAATCGTCTTTGGCGACCAGCGGATTCGTAGGCGATATTGTAGGTTAAATTGCTTGGATATACTCTTTATAGCTATGATACAATGAAATTGCCAAACATTAAAGATGAGTTATTTCTTTGATTTGCATACGCTTTGTTCATTGTATACTTGCTAATGGAAATGGATTAGCTGATTCGCAGGCGATATTCTTTTAAGTTAAATTGTTTAGATATACTCTTTATAGCTATGATACAATGAAATTACCAAACATTAACGATGAGTTTTAAGCGGTATATGATGCGCGAGGATAGAACCTGGGACCTTGTGCTTCGCAGTCTAGTAACATAACCATGATACCAAAAACAATCGCTCGGGTAGCAGAGCTGTTAACTGGCTTATATGCTATTCACCACAGACTCTCCCTCCAGTGAGTCGGAGGTGAGACGAACGATATGGCTGTTGAGTGGTGATGTATTTTTAGCTGTTGTCTAATGTGCTTGTACCCAGTTAAGTAGCGTGTGTGGTTGTCGCTATGATACAATGAAATTTCCAAACGTTAACGATGAGTTATTTCATTGATTTGCATACTCTTTATTCATTGTATGCATAAAACTTGCAAATGGAAATGAAAGTCAATGATACCTTTTAATGGAAATCATGACTCTATTAAACAAGTAAAAGTATAGTTCCTCTATATCATAAATTTCGTGGTATTGTAACTTGTCTTTTTCCCCCGCCGTTTTGTAACCTACCAAAAATCTTCTACTAAACTTTTTTAGCTTCAACAATGAAAGAAAATCACGTGGTTAAGGCCTGGATGAAACAATGGAAACAATTTGAATTACAGGATAGTGATGTAGTTTACTATTGGAAATGAGACAAAAAAAATATTTTAAAAAATTACTGAAATTCCTCAAAACATCACACCACTATTAAATATTATTATAAAGACAATTTTTAAAATTTTTAAGTAGCATAATAATCATTTTTATGCAATATTAGTTTTGGAAATTATCGCAGAAAAACACCAAAATTCAACCTTGTTCTTAATTAAATAAAATTATAATAAAATTTTTTTTAAATTGTTCAGAGTTGCACGTGCCATGGTATGCATATATTTATTACAAAAGTAAGATCAAACGTATCGTAAAGACACACATATACATAATTCTGTCTAATTATTTATAAGGGTACATGACATTGAATAATACCCTTGATCAATTAGCCGAAATGAAAAACCATTAGAGCCGGACGACGAAAATCGTTGCTGCATTGATTAACTGCTAAACGATAAAACAGATCATTAACTTTAAATGAAAAATGTTCAGAAATGTACCCATTAAACGACTCATTTCAATATTTTGTTTGCTCTGATGCTAATTTAGCTATAAATATATTATATTAATTTAGCATTTACAAGGCATTGAACACTAAAAGATGTGCCATTTCAGAAAATTGTTACTTAATATTATGCTTGGAAATTTTTTTACTAATTATGTGATTGTATATTTATAGAAATGTATTTACTTTGGAATTTCAAAAATGGTTAAGATTTAATACCATTTAATTTTGATATAGAAGAGAGATTTCAGTTTGGAATTGTTTCTTCTTCTTCAAAACTTTTTATTTTTAGTTTTCGGTATGTGAAGCATACACAGATAAAACATTATAAATTGCCAACAAATAAATAGGTAAATAAAAATCAATAAATGAGGTCGAGAATTCAGTGGATCTTCAATTTTACTTTTAGTTGGACCGCGATTTTTTTTTAACTATACTTACTTCCAAAATTAAAGCTACAAACATAAAATCTGTGAAAATGGATGAATTATTCAATGTGTTGCCACGAAATCTGGTACAGAGATGTATTACAATGGGCGAAAGAATATAGCAATAGGGAAAAGATTTTAATTGTGAATAAAGGAACCGCGTATATCAAAAATGTTACATGATACATAACTCATCTGTCCAAATATTGGACATGATATATCTGCATTTTTATTTCTTATTTATTGTTTCTGACTTATAAAACGTCAGGCAAAAATAAAATTTTATCAAATATTATTAAGCACTCCTTCAAATTCAGCTATTAGGGAAAAAAGGGTAAATTTCGGTACCTAAAAAAACTAAAATAAACTTACTATTAACTAAGGAAAATAACTTGTATTTCCTCAAAACAGGAATTCTTTGTCTCTCTTATAAGAACTAAAATCCTTCAGAAGTTGGCTTAGATAAAATTAAGCATCTCACAGCTTTTTTTTTCTATTTCAACAATAGAATTCGATATGATTAATTAATTTTGCAAACAATAAGTTCTTGCATTTTGTTTCTAAAGTTTATTTAAAATATGAAAACAAACAATGTGGATTCTGTTTGGAACTATTCTTTTTTCTCTAAACCTTCTGGAAAGTTTTGAATTAAATCTTAAAAGAATAAAATAATGCTTCTATTTCCCTTGGAATTTGTTCTTCGTTGTAAAGAAGTTTTTGTGTTACTTAATTCTGACTCACTGATTATTTATTGTTTATTTTGAAGGCGAATAAAAGAATTTTTCCGCTTGCGAGAAAAGAGTTTGAGAAAGACCACAAATTATGTTTTGAATACAAAAGGGATGACTTTACTTCTTTAAAAAAGTTTAAGGTGTGAAATCCCTAAAATCACTACCACTTATTTTATATAATTTTTTTATGTGTGTGTCGCAACCCTTAACAATTTTACGACATTTACACCAATTTAACTAAACATTTTCTTGAGATATAAACGTGGATTCAAAAGATAAATTTTATAAACACTAACCATAAAGATTGGTCTCCTTGAAGCTTTTTTGCACATTCCCTATAAAGGTGTTACCACTTTTTTTTATGGAAAAATGTAAAGGATTTTGGGTAAAACCTTGAACGTTATGATTGTCCAAATTTTTATTTTCAGAGTCATGCGCATTTCAAGTTTCATAGAGTAAAGAAGATGGCAATTTATACATTTTCGACATATTTTGTCGACCGATTGATACTAATATTCGACACAGAACTACAATTTTACTATCCAGATTACAAACCGTACTTATGAGGTTGAGGTTTTCTGTCCCGAAGTTCACATGTAAGCGAATGAAACTGGCTAATAATCAACACTTTCAAGGATTTGGTTCACGACTTGTTAGGGATATATACTTTAAATGTTAAAATCATGTACCAAGTGCTACAGACTCTGCGTTTTAAAGTTATAATGTTTATTTGCAATTAAGTCGATAGTTTTCTGCCCTTCCGTTAAAAAATTGTTAAAAAAACCAACGAATTAGGTTTAATAAACGTAAACGACTAAACTAACTAAGAGAAAGACAGCTATAATTCTAAAAGTGGGCCTTTTTTTTTAAACTAACAAAATTTTGAAATGTGGAGTTTGGTTTTTAGAGTTCAAAATTTTTGACATCATAATCCATTTTCTTCGATTACGAGAAATATCGAATCAGATTTAAGACGGATAATGATTAATAGTATTTTATCTGAATTATGTATCTTAATAGTATAGACACCCTATATATTAAATTACAAGGTTTTATTTATTTTAGTTGCTGAGACTTTCAGAAATCGCAGCGTATTTATAGCCGCCTTGCCAAGCATCTGAAGAAGCTGAATGGCAACCGTTTCGAAAGCATGAACGAGGGATCTAAGGCGGAATTTTAACTGTCCTTACTGGCTATGGTGCAACTTCTCCCGTAAGAAGTGCATTCTGTAATTGGAATGGAAGTAACTCAGCCCCAGAATATTAGTACACCAGAGAAACGAGAGCAACCCCACTAGTGACCCCACTTTGATGGCAACCCCACTAGTTTCGTTGGCTTGTCATGCATTTATGGTGTTTCCTCCCCCATTTAGTCGGTTATTTTTAAAAATTAGAGGAAAAAGACTAATTCAAAAACTAAAATAAACGTAAGGCAATATTTTATTTCGAATTCTTTTTTTTTTTATATATACATGATGATTATTGGTATTTGGAAAAAATCAGCTTCATCTTCTGAATTTTTGAAAATCGATTTACATTTTTTTAATACATTAATTTAAATAAAAAAAGAATAATATTTCCTGATTTAGGCTTATTTTCTTGAAGATAATAAGACGAATTCTTTAACAGAACGTTTAAATACTGCATGAAATAACCCTTATTCCACCCCAAATTTCCACCTGGAACCAATGTAGGAAGCAAATACAGAATAACTTAGAAAAAAATTTAACAAAAACTGTTTCCAATGCATTTTTATTAGCATTTAAAAAATAGATTTTTTTTTCTTTTTTTTTTTGTTATTTTCATATTTTTTACTTCTTCAATTCTTACTTATAGAAATCTGCGATTGATATTTTCTCATGTTCACTTCTAAATAGCGCTCCTAGCAAAAATGAGAAAATTTAAATAAATTAATCAGTTTACTGGAAATTAAAATCTGAACTGTACTCAAGTATTATATAAATGTATAGCCATTAAAAATTCATGACATTCCAGAAATCTCGGGCAGATTTTAAAATTATGTAAAAAAAAACAACTATAAAACATAGAGGTATAAAGTCGCATTATTTACACTAGAGCTGGCAAAATTAATAAATCTCAAGGTGAAAACCCTTTCATTATGCATAGTATTCTGAAGCGATACACAATATCAATACAACCTTTTCGCCAACCTCTCCTGTCCGCGAATTTTTTTTGTTTTCCTCTGTTTTTTTTACCGCATCAGAACAAACAAAAATAAAAACTCAAATAAGTAAACATTTACAAAGTATTTTAAACGTTTAAAAGTATTAAAATGTAGAAGAACGCTTGAAGCGCGTTATGGCCGCGCTTCAAAAGTTTCCCTTGAACGCTCTAGACGCGTTACGGACGACGAAGAGATTTAGCATTTGCAAGCGCTTGATGAAATACAGACATAAATGACAGCAATGATACGCCATTTTTAGTCCTGAAGAATTACTATAAAGTATATGATATTCATAATTTTCCCTTAACCTCATATGAAAAAAAAAAAAAAAAAAAATCGAAGAACTTAATTTTGAAAATCGCATAAACTGGTAACAAACCGAATCTTTCTCATTAAAACATTGTCAGACCATACAAAGCGCCATCTGTTGGATTCTGACATATAATTATGTCCTAAATTAAAACTTTATAATTGAAACATCATTATTCTTAATTTTTATTTTACATAATTTTTTAACATGTCCAAAGATTTTGGACACTCTTCATTTTTTCAGACAAAATTTTGTAATGCGTCCAAGAATTCTTGAACACTTCTTACATAACAGTAAACAATTTTTGAAACTATATCACAACATTAATAACCAATTATAAAATTGTTTACGAAATTACATTTTCGCCACAATGAAACATACCAAGTAAAACGAAAGTACATAAAATGCATCGTTTTAAATTCTATTTCCTTAAAGAAACAGCAAGACAAATTATATATGTTAGAAATCGACTCTTTGAAATTGTGAATGAAAAGATCGATTCTACCACACTCACACTCAGAGGAAAGCACGACATTGAAAATCTTTTCTCCACTTCTCCCCTCCCCAAACAAAGCCTTTCATTTCCAATAAAAGGGGAGTTACACGCCTTTAACTTTCTTATTTACTCGATGTCTGCTTCGGCGGAAATTTTCTTTTCTTTCCCCAAAGGACCGATTCCAGGAGGACTGGGGAAGTTTTTCTTTCTATGAAAATATACTGAAAGCATCTTGCCATTTCTCCCCTGTAAGCCTCTGAGCGCCGAAGCAGTAATTACCTTTCCTCCTTTGACTGAAGTCCCCTTGTGAATCGAGGCCTTGTGAATTTCCCGAAGATATGCAAAAAAGAATCACAAAGCCGTGATTGAATATTTTACATGTATCATTTAAATTAGAATGAAAGACCTTTATAACCGATAACAGCATTTATAATTTGTCAGAATCCTGTGGCTGAATCTTTGAGCAATTACGATAGATTCTCTATATAAACATAATAAATGAAATAATGAAAAATGTTGAAATAAGTCCTCTTTATCATTTCTTTCGTGAAAAAAGTACCAAAATATCTATATTAAATCGAAATAATTATCTCTCTATTTGTTTTATTTGTCTCTCGTTTATTCTACATTTGTATGTTTGTTTATCTGAAATACATGGAATGGAAAGGTTGCATGACAACGTACCTCTATTAAAAGCTAGACGGCGTCCTGGCATAGGGGTAGCGCGTCTTCCCCGATCTGGGCGTCCCGGGTTCGAATTCTGGTTTGGACATGGTTGTTCCTCCTCTGTGTTCTATCTGTGAGTTGTGTGTATGCGCCCCCTGTAAAATAAGGTTGTGCAAGCGAATGTGACGCATGAAGTAGCTAAGTCTCTTGCCCCTAGTTGGCGTTACTGAAAAAACAAGAGACGCTCACTTGGCTTAAATCGCTGACAGATAACTGTCAGCGGCTTTCTAAAGCCCCATAAGTCACAACCAAACAACATTAAAAGCTAAATGTACGTTTCACCAATCTTTTAAATTTTGAGTGACTTCTTAACTTCACTGTTTTATTGGTCTTGTAAATTACATAGATATTGTTACAATTTGTAATATTGCTTCCCAACATAGTTAATTCAATCACTGGAAAGACCGTTTTAGGATCAGCACTGTTGGATGCTGATCGGATGCTGAATCAGTGATCTCAGGGGTTGGTGACGAATTTAGTGACTTTGACGACAAAACAGATAATCCTGAAATCTTCCAGAATATCCTTTTGGAGATAGAGCCAATAGGAACCGAGATATGACTGATTGTTTCAGAACCTTCTCTGCCCGGCTCCGGGAACTATAAAAGACCGGTAGTCTAAGCTGAAGACGATTGTGTATAGAGTCGTCGTGAGGTTTAGAGACGCATAGCGAATCATCAGCGAATTAGTTGGATTAGTCCAGCGAAGTGCAGGTATTGAGTGGAAGCTCAAATGATTGATGAATTGATTGGTGCTGAGTTCTCTAATTTATTACAGAAGCAGCATCGAGTCGTGTGAGAAGTAGTCAGTCGTGTAATAATGTATTGGCAGTTGGATACAGGTAAGCGAGGAGACAGTGGAGAGGGTAGATAGAAGCTACAAAGATTCCCTCCTCCTGTTGAATCCTGTCTGACCGCTTTGTGTGTTGTGGTTGTTATTACTACCAATTACTACTTGTGGGCTACTGTTTGTTGTAGTGTGTTACTGTGAGTTTCCAGTGCTCATCTCGGATATGTATTTGTTGTCTTTGTATCAGCATCTTCGTGATAATAAAAGTCATCGTTCGTTACTAAGGACTGTTTCTACACTGATTAACAAATCGAAAGAAACCCGAATTCATAACGATATTAAACCCAATTCTATTTCACTAGCTTTCAACAATGGAAAAAAAAAACTTATGAGATTGGATTCTTGTTGAAACAATGAAAATGGTTTGAATTTCAGAACAACATGTAATCTAATTTTGGAAAATAGGCAAAAGCATATTCAAAATTCAAGAAAACTTTGCAGAAATATTAAACTGGTATTATTAAAAATACCTTTTTAATTTTTTTTGAAACATTGAATGAAAATGATCACTTATAGATAAATTCCGAAATTTTTTGCTCTTTGTTCTTTCAGATGCTAGATTGTATGTGTGTGTGTATGTGTGTGTGTGTGTGTTTATGTTTCATTTTATTTGTCATTTCTTTTCTATAGTTCTCCCAATTTAGGTATGTTGACCTTTTTTTTAATTTTTACTATGTTTCTTTGTGTAAATTTTCATAATTTTAATACGATACAAGGTGAAAAAAAATTCAGGCAAGCTAAAACGGCAATTAATAGCCAAGCATGGAATGCCTGAATCTATCTTATGAAATTGTGGAAACATAAATCAGTCCTTTTCCACGCATGCGCTGCCGACTGGCCGTCTTATAAGTGGCCGAGTGTAAACCCGGCATTATTCTGATAGTTTGTTATAAAAAAATATCCTTTTTATGTGTAAAATTGCAATTTTTAGGAAAGACATCTACTTAGATAAATTTAAAAAGCAAAACCTTATATAAATATGATATTTCATACAAATCGTTAGAACCGTTTCCGAGGGACACGATTTAAATTTATATATATACAACAATAGCTTGTTTAAAGTTATAAGATAAATTAGTGCTGTCATTCGCTTTCAGTTTTGTCACTGCTAAAGCGATTCACTTGCAATTATACTTTTCTTTAAACTTTTTTGCTCAGAAAAGGATTGAAAATGAAATATAAAATGAGATTTAAATTAGTTTGAGAAGATAAAAATAATAAACTCTGACATGCTAATCTTGAAATATTCTTTTTTAGATATTTTAATCTTTCTTTTCAATAGAGAAACAGCTACTGGGATTTGACAGGGTTTGCTATGATAGAATGCTTTCTATTAAAAGTGTTTGGAGCAAAGTGGAATTTAAATTGAATTTTAATAGGCGAAGCTCCAGTGGTATTACGCAGAACTCTCAAGCGTGTGAGGGTTCTAAGGATATCCATTAAAAAACCTATTAAATGCTGCTTAAGTTAAGATTTAAAGATATCTAGTGATATTAATTATGTATCAAAGAAAAGCGTTGTTTGCATAATGATTTATGATTTGTATTAATATTCATGGCTTGTTTATAAATCAAATACTTCTACATATAAGGGCACGCGACGGATTTGGTTTCAAAATAATTTTTTTGTTATCTGAATATTAATATAATACTTACATACACACACACACACACATGTAAAAGTAAAATATGTAAAATTAATATTTTTTACAGTTTACTTATTTTGTTATTTGTAATTGAAAATTTCATATTGAGGACCTAAAAGCAGCAGTCTTGTTTTTAAACAGATTTCTCAAACCGTGGGTTTTTATGTGAGCAGAATTTGAAAAATATGAGATTCGAAAAATTTAGAATAAATGCTATGAAATTCGGAAAAAAATTATTATTGAAGCTAAATAATAATCTTGATTATTCAAAATATTCTTTAAAAAAATAGAGAACTATATTTTTAAGTCCAAGTTAAAATAAATAAATTTTGAAAATTTCAAATCTGTACATTTTATTATAATATAGAGTATCCCACAGAGAGAATTACAAGGGTTGTTCAAATGAAAAGGTACGAAAGTAACCGTAACCATAACAGCAATGTAACCGTTAACATATTTGCTTATGCCACTATGGGAGAATGTAGCGAGACATCTAGGGATGTGATTGGCGGCGTAAATCGGAGAATGAGCTGGTGCCCGCTTATGCAGGACAGATAAGAGGCTCTTACAAAGATTGCATTCCAATTGATGTGGCAATTTATGTAAAGATAGGATGGCGAGCACAGAAGAACCATTAACTCCGATGTGTATTGTGAGACACTCTGAAGACTACGCAAGTCTATCAAGAACAAAAGACAGCGTTACTCGCGGCAGTTGTGGTTCTGCTCCATAATAACGAAAGTCCACACGTCTCAAGGTCAGACACGTGGTACTGGCGAAGTTCAAGTTTGAGCAGCTCGACCATCCGCCCTACAGCCCGAGCATGTCACCCTACGATTTTCATGTGTTTGGTCCCCTAAAAAAACATCTGAAAAGGAAACGCTTCAAATCGGACGGCGAACTCAAGGATGCTGTGAAGGACTGAGTCTCTTCACGGCCACAGGAATTATTTGAACAAGGAATCCTTCGGCTGTTTAATCAATGGGATCGTTGTTCTCAGGCCTATGGTGCATACTTTGAATAAAGTCTTCATTTATACCCACAGTGTCGTTTCGTAACTTTTCATTTGAACACCCATTGTACATCGTTTGAGTTTTAATAAATTTAAAAAGTTTGATTTTTATTAGCCTCAGAGATGTTCGAAACAGTACTGTTGATATTTTAATGATGCAAATGTTCAAAAGGTCCTCTGATGTCGGCTTTAGAGGAAACAGCATTAAACCAAGAGTGTTTTGTCCTATGTTTCTTTGTCAAGAGTAGAAAGTATTTGCAAATTTGACCTTTTCTGCTTTTATTAGAGTTTTAATTTGGAAATCTTTTAAAACTTAGATTAGAAAGATTTAAGCGAAAAAAATTGAGATAAAATAAACACAAAAATAATCTGAAACATTTCTTTTTCATTTTTTACTTTTTGTTAAAATATGGTATAGAGATATTTAAACTTTTCTTATATTTGTATCTGTTAAAAGTACTTTTAGGAACTATTTTTTACAAAAATAAATTCTAAATATATTTATGATTTTTTTTTTTATAGATTCGAATTTATTGTGTTTAAAATATTTCCTCAGTTTATTGAAAATAAAAAAAAAATCTTAAAATATGAAAGATTTTCTTATATTTCATTTAATAATTTTTTTCTTGAAGATTTATACATGACATAAAATTTTCCTCCATCATTACAACTAAAACCAAACACGACAAATACTAACTGAAAAACAAAACAAAACACCATGAAACTTTCAAAAACCATAAAACAATACTTTCTCAATTGAATTCCAACTCTTGGTGCAAGCGAATGAAGAAAAAAAATTATACATAAGAAAACATTTGCTTCTTGAAAACTGGCAAGGAAAAGATCAATTCACACATGCCATACTTAGTTGATATAAACACAGATGGGAAGTTTGACTGTGCAGTCCATTTTTTTCGTTTCTCCCTCTGTTAAGTACAACAATCTATTTTCAATAAAAGTGGTATTACAGATTGTCAGCCTTTTTTATTTGAATCCTGCTTTGGAGGAAATTTTCTTTCCATTCCAAGTGCCCGATTCCAAACGCAAAAGAGGGTTTTTCTTTTTATATAAAAAGAAGGTGCGGAAAGAATCTTGCCATTTTCCTTGTAATCCCCGGAGCATCGTGGCAGCAATTACC
The DNA here is from genome assembly GCF_947563725.1 of Argiope bruennichi. Taxonomy (NCBI): domain Eukaryota; kingdom Metazoa; phylum Arthropoda; class Arachnida; order Araneae; family Araneidae; genus Argiope; species Argiope bruennichi. The sequence goes on along the minus strand of NC_079161.1, from coordinate 43,857,268 downwards.
TTTCCTCTTTGCTCGAAAGCCCTCTTGTGAATTGAGGCAGCGCGAGTTCCCAAAGATATGCAAAAGAGAGTCAGAAAGTCGTTGTTGAATATTTTAGACGAGTCTGTTCAATTGACTCAAAGGGAAAATAACTTCATTTCGAGTTAAAAGTGAAGTAAAAGCTGTACTGTGCGTCATTAAAATCGCTAAATAACTTGATTATGTTACATGAGCTAAATGGTTAATTTAATATTCAGATTTTCTTACACATATCTACTAATAATAAAAGACAATTCGTGTGTGTATGAGTTGGCGCTGGACTAAACCGCTTACTTTGACTGCTACAATTGACTCAAAGGGAAAATAAATTCATTTCGAGTTAAAACTGAAGTAAAAGCTGTAGTGTGCATCATTAAACTTGCTAAATATCTCTGATTATGTAATGTGAGCGAACAGGTTAATTTAATATTCAGATTTTCTCACACATATCTACTAATAATAAAGAAAAATACGTGTATGTATATTTTGACGATTTATAGGCTAGATCTTTAATTTCATATAAGAAAATTTGGAACATATATACCTAAAGTGATAAGAAAGAACGTATATGGATGATTTTTTTGAGATATTTTGTTAGAATTTAATTTAATTAAACATGAAATGACATGATTTGATGTTTTCTACGATATAAAGTACGAACGAAAAATTATTCCTGCACAAAAATAATATTTGAACTTTTTTCTAATTGAAAAATTTACTTTTTCAGTTACACCAGTGTAGATTCCCAAAAGTTTTTTAAATTAGATTTCATTAATTTTCAAAAATGTTTTTAAGTATATAGAGCCAGAAAGCCTGAATAAAGGTTATAACACACTGATTTTTTTTTTTTTTTTTTTTTGTGAAGTCCAAAATAGTTTAGCTGCCATTTCAGCAAAAATCAAGTGTCCAAAAATGAAATATTTCTTTAAATACAGTCGTCTAATCTGACATGAATTGGAAAGAAGATTGAAGTTTTTCATTTTTGCCAGGTCAGCATAGATTTTAGAATTACTGATAACTATGTGTGTTACTGACATTTTATGAAACGCTGATCTTCTACTGAATTGATTTTTGATCAAAGTATGAAAAATGAGAATTATTTGAACACATATTCGTTGTCTAAGCATTGTATGTAATATCCAATCATTCTATAAAATGATAACTGCTGTTGATGCAACGTATGAAACGAAGGCCAGGATAAGGTGTTTCTATTAAAAATATGCATTTCACAGAAAATGAAAAAAAAAGTAAGAGTGTCGTATACTGTAAAGAAAAGAATGAATGCTATGTAGAAAAAAAAGTGTCGTGTGCTGTAAAGAAAAAAAAATGAATGCAATGTAGGAAAAAAAGTGCCGTATGCTGTAAAGAAAAAAAAATGAATGCTATGTAGAAAAAAAAGTGCCGCATGCTGTAAATAAAAAAAATGAATGCAATGTAGGAAAAAAAAAGTGCGCATGTTGTAAAGAAAAAAAAAAAATGAATGCAATGTAGAAAAAAATAAAAGTGCCATATGCTGTGAAGAAAAAAAAATGAATGCTAATTAGAAAAAAATAAGAGCGCCTGTGGTGTAAAGAAAAAAAATGAATGCTAAGTACAAAAAAATAAGAGTGCCTGTGGTGTAAAGAAAAAAAAAATGTATGCTACGTAGAAAAAATAAGAGTGCCTATGGTGTAAAAAAATGAATGCTATGTAGAAAAATAAGAGTGCCCATGGTGTAAAGAAAAAAATGAATGTTATGTAGAAAAAAATAGAGTGCTGTATGCAATAAAGAAAAAAATTAATACTATGTAGAAACAAATAGAGTGCTGTATGCTATAAGGAAAAAAAAAATTAATGCTATGAAGAAAAAATTAAGAGTGCCAGCATAATTTATTTCAAAAACACGTAATGGATAATGAAAATTATATAAAAAACAGTTTATGACTTTTTTTTTATTAAATATTGAATTTGTACCATCTAGAAAAGGAATATTTTTTTTTATATGCGCTTTTTAAATTTCTTATAAAAAGAATAATGAAGTCATATTTCATATTTTTTCCAGTTTATCATTTGAATTAAGGTGAATGCCTAGGAAAAAATTATAATTATTTATAATTTCCCTATATACTCAACCCATAACTTGAGACGGGAGTCAAAATAAATCCGTGTGGGGATTTTCATTTGACATTTTGTCCTTGAAGAAATCCTCTACTCAGTAACCTTCAATTTATTCTTTCAGCAGTACGTTGGCAAAAGTCTAAATATGACCAAGTGCATATTACAGAGTCCTTCTTTTTCAAAGTTTTTGTTGTTACTCAAGGAGTTATTGACTCCATGTCTTTGAAACTGCTTTTAATTTGAATAAAGCAAAAAGAATAAAAAGCCCCAAATATTTTAAAATTAATATTTTAAAATATCACCTTCTTCATTTTTGTTTGTTAAATTCTAACAGCTATTAACGATAATGTAATTCCATAATATTTAAATGAAGTAATCACTCATTAAAAGATTGTTTTAGGTTTTTCTTATAACAACTTTCCAACATTTAATATTATAACATTTAGCATTTTTAATATTAATCTTTTTAATATTTTTGGTAACTACATGACTTTCAGAATATATTGTATTCCCAATATAAATTGCAAAGCTGTTTACAAAAGGCAAAAAAGAAAAATAACAATGGAGTCATTTGACTTCGCATGACGAAATTCATGTCTCCAATTACGGGTTAAAAATGCGTAGTAATTCTGTAGAATGTATAATTACCAACTTTGTCAGTAGCAGATACACAAGGCATAACCATTTTAATCTATGGACTGTTTAAAAAAGCTGCTTACTTCTTGGCTGCCATATGCATAAGAAATGCAGTGTATTACGAATTCATTTTAATAAATAAATTAACAACATACCCATATGTTTATTTTTCTCAGACTTTTGGCCGAAGGGATAGCTTACGATAAAATATGAAATTAACTTTAACTTTATCTTCAAAACTCCTACTCATGAAAATGCTAAACTTTGACATGTTAATCTTGAGCTATTCTATTCCTAAGATTTTAAGCCCTGTTTCCATAGGAAGAACCCTAATGGGACCAAACGATGTTTATCTGAGTCTACTATTTTCTGTTAAAAGCACATTGAGCAAAGTGGAATTTAAATTGGATTTTAACACACACATTTTTAGTGGTATTACACTGAACTCACGAGTGTGTAAGAATTCTGAAATGTTCTTTATTAAATTTATTAAATCTAGGATTTAAAAAAAGAACTTGTTATAAAAATACGTCCAAAAGAAAGAAGCCTTTTGCATAATGAATTATAAACTTCATTAATAATCATAGCATGCTTATAAGCCAAGTATTGATACGTCTACAGCTTCCAGCCTACTTTGTTCAAATTTAAGTTTTGTTTGGTTTTATTATTAATATGACTTTTAAGGTGAATTTAAAAAGTAAATATAATAAATATTCTTATGAGTGCATAAAAATGAACTCACTTTTTTTGCTGTTTAGTTATTTATAATGATTCATTTAATATTCGGCATTTGAGAGTGGAGTGAGCAAGCGAATTTCGAAATTCTAGTGGAAGTCTCGTCTTTTTATTTCAGTTCAAAATTATGCATTTTGTCCAAAATGGTTTCGAAACAGTAACTTAATTTTATCATCCCTCTTAACTTAGAAATATTATTCAAAATTTCAGATTGGCTACTTTTATCTTCTGTAATAAGGATTTTTCTTAATGAAATTAATAATAAGAATAAAAAATAATATTTAATTAATACAGTATCAGCCTCCTGTAGTGACCACCTGTTTCTTAGAAATTATTGACGACGTAAATTTTTTTTGATCATTTGGTGTGACGCTTACAATTAATGGCTTTTTCAACAGAGCAGTCTTAAACTCCAAATTTTGATTGTCATGTAACATGCGTTATTTGAGGAAATTTACCAAATTAGGAAGAAATATTGTTTAAAATCATGAAAAGGAACCAAAAGAAAGAACTAATGAATCCGGCCTGAAGACTTTTTCAAGGGTCACCCTCAGGCAGGGATTCAAACCAGGGATATTTTTTTTTCTGTGAGAGGTCTGACTTCCATCCAAAATATTGATCCCTTGTGACACGAAAATCCGAAGAAATTGAGGTTTGAACTAGTCACAAAATTAAAAACAATAAATTACACAATAACAAACAAAATATCATTTTAATTTTTTTAAAAATCTAAGCAAGACCACAGCAAAATTGAATAAAACCAAAGACCATTAATAAAAAAACATCATTAAAATATGAAAGGAAAACGCACACCAGTTGAAAGTAAAACTCCAAAATACTTTGTGAAGATAATAAAAATATCAGTGCAGACTCACCAGGTTAAAATGAATTTAATTTACCAGCGTTTAAAGCTGCATACACCTACCACACTCGGTCAAAGTGCTTCGTCATCAAAAGATATAATTGAAGGATCTCAGCGCCATGTATCGAGTTAAAAATGAAAGTGAATAACCTAGAAATCTTATCTTTAGTTGTGAAAAAATGGAATAAGTTAGAAAATAGATAAACCCTCTTTTATTAAAACTTCCCTATTGCAAAAGTTTTGGGAAAATCATTAGTAGTTAAGTTTTTAATGAGATTGTTTGTTGCTTCAATATAATATTTTTTGTTATAGCAAATGTTTTTAATTCTGTAAATTCGTTAAGTTCATTGTGTTTTAAGTTAAATTCTTTTGTGTTTCAGTTGTAGCAGCATTAGTGCTCTTTAAATACAATGTATATTATTAGTTTGGTTCAGGAAATATTTATTTTCAATTCAATTTCATAATGACTGCTTTTTTGATTGATATTTTACGGAAATTTACATCATTCTGTTTATAATGCTACGCTATTTTTTAATTTCTTGTCATCTCAGATAAAATTTTCGATTTGAAAAAGAAAAATTTCAGAGCTTCACTGAACCCAATAGCATGTTTTTAAATTGAAGTTTTATGTAAAAAATACATTAAAAGAAAGACAGAATAATCATTTATTTCTGAAATTTGATACTTTCAGCAAAATATGTATTATGATTTAGAAAATATATCAGAATTATTCAGTAAAAATTTATCTAATTTAATAAAAATCATTCAGCGTAATACAATAAGAAAGCGAAGGATCGAGCTAAAAAAATTGATATTCTGAAAGTGAGTAAAAATATAAGAGCATTAAAAAACATTCATTATTGCTTACTTCGGAAGTTATGCTTAAACTGTAATTTCTACAATAGTTGAAACTATTATTATAAGCAGGCCTAATACTGAGATATTCTCAACATGAGAAAACTAATCAAATCATCATCAGCAATAAAAGAAATTTATGAACAATAAAAAAAACCCAGGACGAAATACTAATAGTGACATGAAAAACATTTTAGTTTTACTTCAATAATGAAATACTTTATTGTGAAATATGCTGAAAATATTTTTAAAATATTAATTAAAAATCTAAAAAAAATTTTTCGCTCAAAATATCTGTGTCATTGCAAACATTTAAACATTAAATTTTAACATGATGTGAAAATCAATTTTATCTTGCAATATTTTTGGACACGTGCACTTTTCTACCTTCCTCATTATCTACGCACATTCTCTCTCTCTCTCTCACACACACACCAGGTAGCACAACTTCTTGCACAATATTGTAAAATATTGAGTAATATATTTGTCCAAAAATTTTTCTCTACAAATATCGCCAATCAATCGCAATAATGCAGCGCATTTAATCGATAGTTCAGCAGTTTAGTTGCTGTCTAATCCTCTCAAAATCTATTACTTGTCGGCTACTCCGACTACTCTCACACACGACTCCTGACGATACACACGACTTCCCTGCAGCTTCAGAGTGCCTGTCTTTTATAGTTCCGGGAGGCGGAGCTAGAATCTTCCAGACCAATCAGGACGTCTCTGGGTGTATCTCGGTTCCTACTGGATGGAAGGTGAAACTTCTCGAATTTTCCAGTATAATACATTTAGTCGCCAAACTCGCCAAATTCGTTCCCAAGTCGCCAAATGTTCGCCCAGCTCTCTGGTCATTGACGCGGCACCTGCTCAGCACGCACAGGACAGATCTTACAACGGTTTTGTTTCCCACGATGACAATATTCGTTCCATGTAGCAAAATTACAGATTTGTAACAATATGATATTAATCAATATTTCCCAATGCTATACAATATTTCGAATATTGAAATATTTCATGAATATTGTACAGTATTTGTGCGCTACTAGGGACACACTCACGCTGTAAAGACAGAGATGTAATAGCTGAACGCTAAGCTCCGCAGTCTCAAAAATTCGGTAAAAGAATTTTTGTTATGAAGATATGGAAAAAATGGTTTTCTTTAAACGATGACAAAGAATGAAAGAAAGATTTTTTTTCCACTTTTTTTTGTGATTTCAATTGATAATAGTGAACAACTGGCATCACTACAAAAGAAATGCACATAGCAGTAACTCTATTTTGAATTATCATTAACCAGATCTCAAAACAAAAATTCTTTATAGAAAGAGAGGGGAAAATGAGTATGACAATAGGTATGATAAGCAGTAACTCTATTTTGAGTTATCATTAACTAGATGTCGAAAGATCTTTCTAGAGAGAAGGGAAAAAATAGGATGATAAGCAGTAACTCTATTTTGAATTATCATTATCAGATGTCGAAACAACAGCTCTTTCTAGAAAGAGGGGAAAAAATAGGGATGATAATATTTATTTAATTTTGATTGTTATTTCAATTTTTTATCCTAAAAATTGTAATTCAGATTACCATTTTGGTTGCGGGAAAATAGCAGAAAAATCAAAGGAAACCTATTCTATTCTATAAATATTTTAATGATTTTTTTTTTTTTGGCTTCATAACTGAAAATATCACAGCTAACAAGTTATAAATCAAAAAATAGTCAAAAGACAATTAAACGAATAATTTTAAAATTCAATTAATACCATAATCTCGTTTAAAAATGCTTGATTGCATATTTTCGAAGAGATGGAAAGTGTAAATATTTTTTACTAAGCATATTTCGTCATTATATAAAACTAGTCTAACTACTGGGGCGCTTTCAAGTAACCAAGCGTAATAAACGACGTTGCTCGTGAACACAGCGCCATCTACATGCTATTCAATCATCTCCATCTATCTCATAATAAAATTCTTACATTAACATTTCCAAAGCGTGGACAACCACTCCATCTAGCGGAGAAATAAAAAATATCAAATTATTCTTAAAAGATCTGACTCTATTCACTCTTTTCCAGTGTAAGGATTACAGATTGATCCGAGACGTATTTGAATATAAAACCCATAGATTGTTCACACATATATTCAGAGCTCCAAATATATCTCTGAGGATTATTTCAATATCATCTGTGAACTGTTGAAGCAATTTTAAAGGAACAAAATTAGTACTTTATAAACCACACGTATGCTGCATTTCATTGAGATCCTATGAGCACAAAATGCCTAATAGCATTGTTACAATATTTTTACAATATTGTATGCCATAGAGTAATAATATTGTAGGAATATCGTACATTATCTTGAGTGTATAGGAATGGTTCTATCATTTGCATGATATTGTAGTGAAAGCTCATAAGCCAGTTAACAGCTACGTTGCACGAGCAATTGCTTTTGTATTGTGGTCATGTTACAGGGCTGCGAGCCACAAAGTCCCAGGTTCTATCCTCGCTCATCACAATCCACTACAATATTTTTAAATACATCAATAATCATTTATACTCAATTAATGATAGATTATAACACCCGATTTTACAATCAAGAAACAAAGACGTAAGTAAGAATAAACATTTTCTTTAATATATAGCTCTTCACATTTTTTTTTTTTTTTTTTTTTTTTTTTATCATGCGAGATCGTGATGCTGTTTTGGTTCGAGATTTTTGAAGCCACAAAATTCACGAGCAGAAAATTGGCGATTCATCGCCTTTGAGGCATCAGTTTTTCGCTTTTAGGGTTATTAGAAAATAATAAAGTAGGTTGCCACATTTGGGGACTTATCTCCAATAAAAAGTTATAACTTGGCACGAATGTCCGCCATGTATCCAATTCACCTGTCTGGCCAATAAGGGACGGGTCGTAAGAAATTATAGCCCGAAGAAAATGAGAATGAACGCGAAAGAGCGAGGGGAGGTTTAGAAAGTTACATACGTACATAATTTTTTATATTTTCAATTTTGCTAGCTGGCAAAAAAAATTATTTTTAAGCTCGAACGATTAAGAAAAAAAAAAAAAAAAAATCGTTTTCAAAATATCGGCGCATGCGTTATCTGGTAGTCACGTGATTGTTTAAAATTGGCTTAAACTGGTTTTTCATGAAAAAAAATTCTGGCCTTGAGAAAAAATTTTTAGAAATCGATTGATTTTGATATGAAAAAAAAAATAATAATAAAAAAAAAACACGTCGTTTTTCTAAATGTTGGTAACTATGAAATATTAGTCATATAGAAACATTATGATGTTTTTCTGTTGGTTTGATACCACGAGATTTAAAAAAATAATGTTCTCACGTGATATTTGCGACAGCAGATTTCAATTTTTTTTAAAATTATTTTTTGTTTGTTTGAAAGCTTGAGCTCATATTCTCTTCTATCACATCTCTAACTAGTTTTCAATTCATGTTTTTAACTACAGATGGCGCTGCTCATTTTGCACATGTATCTTTTATAGGATTATGCAGTTTCGACTAATACATATATGGAGTTTCGTCAAACCAGCATTACTAATTAATTGCATCGCTTTTTAGTATTTCATTCATATCGTACGAAAAATCTCCATTTGTATGCATGAAATAGAAATCAATAAAATTTCAAATTTAAATCCAGTTTAATTGAATAACAAACTAATTTAAAATGGCAAAAATGTAAGCAGGATGAATTTAGCATGACAAGCTTGCTACTGTCAAAATTCTCAATCCAGTTTTCTGTTAACCTAATACCTGCTAAGCCTGTTTTCATTTATTGGATTCTTTTATTAAGTTTCAGCTTTTTCCTTTCGCACTGACTCAAGGATTCAAATTTTAAAATGGATTTAAGATGGATCGTTCTGCAAATCCTTTAAAGAAGTTGGGTTCTAAATTTGCCCATCAGTTGAAGCGCATTTTTCATCTGAATTTTCAGAGCTTAAATCTCTTGTGAATATTTCTTCTTGGATCGCAGTAAAATTGTTACAAGAGATGCTCTGTTTTAAATCCTGATTTTAGAAACTGTAACAATAGTGTGAGATTAATCAAAAGTCTTCAAGTGGATTTATCGAGATAATACATGAGATCGGTGTTTTGTTATCAAAAATAGAAGGCGAAAACCTTTTCTTTGTTATACATAATCATCTGTATTATAATTTCTTAAAAGATAGTAGTTGCATCAAAACCAAATTAAAATTAGAAATAAATATTGAGTTTACAGCCAAAGAATCAAAAAGAAAGATTAAATGAATCCGGCCCGAAGACTTTCTCAAGGGTCACCCTCAGGCAAGGATTCAAACCATAGGGGTCTGACTTTCGTCCAACAAACTGCCCCCTCGTGACCCGAAAATCCCAGAAAATTGAGGTTTTGGAGATAAAATTAGTATCATAAGATTAAAGATAATTATACTCAAACAAGTAAAAACATTTGCAAAAAAAACCATCCAAATAAGACCACAGCAAATCAAACCACAAAATACCATGAAAATAGAACCAAAATAATTTAAAAAAAACAAACAAAATACTTACAAATTGAAAGTACAATTCCGAAAAGAACAATGTGAGGTAAAAACTTGCGATTGCAAAGGCACTTCGTTAAATTAAACTAAATTTAATTTTTCCGCGTTTAAAGCTATTTACGGCTACCACGTTTTGTCATAATGCATCGTCATCAAAATTGAAGCGCCATCTAATGAGTTAAAGCTCAAAGCTAACAAACTGGAGGAAGTCAGAAATTAAACAGACTCTCTCTTATCAAAACTTCTATATTGCAAATTTAAATCCTGAGAATCAAAGTTTTTAAAATTTTTTATATAGCTGTAAATTTATATCTCTACTAATAATAAAAGTCAGTGCATGTATGAGTAGACGTTCTACAGGTGTGGGTACTGCTATTTCATCACCCATTATGTAATCCGGCCGGCAAAAACTGAATATTTTCGAAAGAGCTACTTCTACTTGCTCTATTAATCTTTTTTTCGTTTTGTTCTTGTTAAAAATGATGTAGCGTTTCTTGAAGCTCTGATCATTTTAAGTGGTGGAATGATTCAATATCCCCACACAGGCTAGACCGTTCGGCCCGTTATACCATATTTGGCAAATATATACCTTGAAAATGCCCACCTCGGAGAGATTTATTTTTAAAAATCCAATTAATTAAGAATTAAGCTGATTTCCGAGAATTTTCCATGGTAATTTTGAAAATGTATAGCACAAAAAAAGGGATTTTAGCATATATTATATAATTTGAATATTATTTTTTTAATGACACCAAATCAATTATCATACAGATGTTTCCTAATTCAGACTATCTTAGATATTGTTCACAGAGCAAACTCTCTTGTTGTACTAAGAGAGGTTATTATGCGGTTGTTTTTGTCTAATAACACTTTACTATTTGCCTTTATATTTTTTTATTCGTGTTGTTTTCGACTTTCCGTATTTTTGTGTTTTCTTGTGGAATGTAGAGTTCGCACACGTTATCGAACTTTTTTGAATTCTTACGCTGTACATACACCGGATGGATTTCCAAAACAATTTATAATTTAAAGAAAATTCCGCAAAAATTCTGACAATCTTTTAATTATTTTTTATTAAAATATTTAAACGTGTATAAATTGCGCTGAATAAGAGAAGATTGAATAAGATAGCAATGAAATGCAAAACAATATTTGGATTATTTTATGGATAATCATTTCTTTATTATATACTGAAAATGTATTTTTATTTCATATCAAATGAATTTCTAGAATTGAATCTCCATGTTGTTGTTGCTTATGGTATTTGCCATAGGCAGGCCCGCTGACAAATCCAGCGATTTTATGCCGCATTTTAGTATCTCTTGTTTCAGTAGAGCCATTTAGGGCCAAGAGTATGTCTTAGTTACTCATACAACACAGTCCGTTTTACGGGGCAGACTTCATTCATACATTTCATTCACTCACCCACAGGTCGTAGTTTAGAACTGAACAAGTCAAAGAACTATCACCTCTGCTCCAGTGCTCCCGGTGGTATTGTCTCAAGGTCTCAAGTTGGAGGACTTTGTGGCTACGACAGATTTATACGTGCACCAGCCACCATGTACACGTAGCGTCTTCAGCTGGCGGGGTTCCAACTCAGATCCCAAGGGATGCGAATCCAACGCCCAAATAATCAAGCTATCGTGGCATCCATAACTACGATCATCTGGGAAAAATAAGATAAACCATAAGTCAGTCTTTTAGAATTAAAATTAGGAATCTCTAAGTATGTGATATTTTGGGTTGAAAAATTCTACTTTGTATTTTTTTTTCTTTCACTTATAACTATGAAAATAAACTTCCAAAAGCTTAATGAATTACTTTTTGAGGCATCTACTGCAACAGGAATAAACATAAAAGATAAAGTAATAGTGATGGTAGCGCCTTCCACATTTTTTAAATTTTACATTCTGAATCTTCGATTAATTTGGTGAAACAATATTTACTCTTATAAAAGGGATATCGAAACTTATTTCTAAAATAATTCTGTTGCTATAAAAATGTACTTCAAGTTTTATCTGTATAACTCTAAAATAGATTCTTTGAAATTCTAAATTTGATTTTCTCTTTGAAAGGAAATGAGAGGTCAGCATACTTTTCATTATTTAACTGTTGAAGGATGAACTAAAGTAAAAAAAAAATATCTGTATAAGGAGGTTAAAAAATAACATTGGAAAAATACCACACATATAGGAAATAAAGTTTCAAAGCTAATATTAACTTAGAAAATTTTGAAATTGAAACAAAAAACTTAGCAAATGAAATAGACTGTTTTAAAAAAAAAATAAGAAAAATGTTTAAGGTCTAGATAAATATTCGGAAATTAATCTCTCCAAAAAGTTAAAATGTAATTTTTTTGTTCTCCGCTAAAAGGGAAAAAGAAATATTTGCATTTCAAATTTCAGAATTAAATTCTGACTTTCATCAAGTATATTCCGTTCGAAAATGCAGTTTTTTTTTTTTTAAAAATCAGGTACAGGGTTATCATAACACATGCGATAAAAGAGTAATAATAAAAATATATTTTTTTAGTTTTGTTTCATATATGTTGTTTCATTGTTTAATTTTGGATATCTTTCCATTATTATATGGAAAGACATCCAAATGAATATCGCATTGATATTGTGGGCACTCCAGCTGGCTTTTACCCGCCAGCATTTAAAAGTGGGCTTCTTTTTTTACCCCATCTTTTCTCTTTGGTTTAGAAATTCTAAGAACTTATAAAAGGTTACACTTGTTACTTCCTACACCTTCATGGTGAAGATGGTAGCAGATTAGAACAACGAAGCCAATGAACCAATGTACTTCATTTTGAACAATGTTTAATGAGCCAATGTACCTCATTTTGAACAATGTTCAATGAACCAATGTACTTCATTTTGAACAAAGTTCAATGAAGCAGTGTTCCTAATGAACTAAAGTACTTCATTTTGAACATTATTCAATGAACCAATGTACCACATTTTGAACAATATTCAATGAATCATTGCACCTCATTTTTCACCGGAGGGTTGGGGTCAAATTGACCCCTGCGTGTGTTGAATTTTCAGATTAATACAGTGCTATATCTATGATAGCATACGAACTTGAACAATAGGGAACTTAAGGTCTTATAAGTGTTCCTACAGATAGTAAAATAATGATAGCTCAGATTTGTTAGATATTGATGGAAATTTGGAAAGTGATCATGTCACAGAATTGGAATAAAATCAATTACTCTAGAAAGTATGATCGAAAGGGTTTTTACTCTTGAGAAAAAGTGGCAAATCCTTATATAAAGTGGATTCTGTATAAATATTAATAATCGTGGTGAGATTTATGTTAAAAATTCATTTTATTATGAATGAGGGATGACGAAAGTGTTTTTGAGTATGTATATGAAAATGAAAGACAAAAGCAACAAATTTTCAAAGTTGAACGTTTAAGCATCTTTTTACAAAACATTTCAAATGTTAATAAAGGCGAGTTTCAAGCTGCATGCAGTTTATTTCGATATGCACTTTTTATTACTTTAATATTAATGAATTTTGCATAATCCATTTGCTGTTCCTTTTTTTATTGTTGAATCCAAAGTTTTCGTTGCAATAGTATCAAAATGTCATCTACTGATGACTTTCAATACTACTTTTTTTTTTTTTTTTTGCAAAAGTCATTTTTTAGTTTTTGCTAAAAATTTATTTTTATCAATCCTTCTACAGACTGCCTATGATATTTGGTTCCAAACCTTTCATTAGTTTTAGATATAAATAGGGAATACTATTGCATGATCTCATTGTATTATTGTGAAAATGACACCTGGAAAAGAACTTAACATTAATCTCTTTATCGTCCCGTCCATGTATCATGTATATAAATTAAAATTTGGGCATTGAAAGTCTTAGAAATTCGATATACATATATAAAACTCACAAAAAATTTAAGTATTAGACTAGTATTTAATTGAATTATTAAGGAAATGCTTACCTGAAACAGAAGATACCATTTAATTATGAAACAAAGGAAACAAAACAGTTAAAGGGTTAATATATTAAATGCGATCTTACTCAGTTCTTGAACAAAGCAACTGTCGAAACATTATCTGCTTTAACAGCTGTCTAAAATTGGTGAACCCAAACATAACAAGATAAATAATTACAAAACAATATAAATACAAAAGTTATGTTTAGTATAGGAAATAAAAATGTCCGTCCACAAATGTGTACATTATAAAAAAATAAATGTTTAGGGGCTGAAAGTAAACATTTTAGAATTAATTCTAACATAACAGCAACAACAACAACAACAACAACAACAAAAAATAGATCTCAGCGCAGAAATCCCGATGCAGCGCAATTGATTGGATACTAGAATCGAATATCGATATTATCGTGCTTTCTAGATGAAACAAACTTTTCTCTGTCACCTTTCACTAAGGAAAACTTATACATGCAAAGGAATAAAATTGACTTCCTAATTTATTTTGGAGTACAAAAGATACTTTATTCCTTATCTTACAATACACATGCGCAAGGAAAAGGGGCTACACTGGAGGGAATGACAAAGAATTGGAAAATATTTTAACTGGTGATTTAAAGGAGAGAAATGGAAAAAAAATTGTAAATATCGGATTGATCTAAATACGACATTCGATCAAAAGCTTATAATTGTGTTTGCTTTGAAGTAATTTTTTGTGCTTACCTTGAAATGACATTGTGTAATAAATTATTTATTATTTAATTTTACTATAATCTTACAAAGGATAATGAAGATGATTCTTACCAACATTTTGTTGCTTCATTTATGTTTAAGGATACAGACAAGCCTGCATCGCTCATGAGGAAATTAACGCAGAAATATACTAGAAGAAACTTAAGTTTTTACCCAATAGCGGATAAAAATTGCGAATTCTTGTTTAAAAAAATTATGGAATAAAAAAATCACTTATTTAACTTAATGATATAATATTTAATTATTTATTTTCTTAACCTAACATAAAAAAAATTATCAGAAAAATATTCATTGGAGTGAAAAGTATATTTTAATAACATAATAGCAACTAATCTATTTTTTAGTTACTTATTTATTTTTTTGTCGCCCAAGTGAAAAATTGACAAAAAAAAAATACTTCACTCCTCGATATTTGGCGATAACCGAAGTAGCCAAATATCGTGGAGAAATCATTGAATGTTTTATATGATAGAGTTTGGAGATCTTGCATTATCTGAAATCGTCAAGTAAATCGATTATTTTGGGCTGTTTCGCGCATTCTGAAAATCGTCAAATAAACCGTAAAAATATACAAGTACCATTTTACATTTATCTGTTATAATGCCTTAAATATATATTTTATAATTAAATAAATGACATGCAATTAATTCAATTTAAATTAGAATTATGGATGGCCAAAACAAAACATATTATTTTAATTAAACATGTTATTTCTAAAGAACCTCTCTATTTTATACTTTTTTAGAGATGCATATAACTCATTAGTACATTAGATAGAAAATAAATTCAGTTAATTTTTACTCTGTTATACGATATCTATATTTAACCCAAATTTTCATTTTCAGTGTAAGACTTATTTAAGGATTTAATATTTTCCCGTTTTTATATTTTCCATTATTTTTGGTCTCCTGTACTAGTTTGTAATTTTCAAAACTAATAAATTCCTTAAATTCTTTCATTATATTAAAGTTGATTTATGTAAACGAAGTAATATTTTTAACATGATAGGTGAAACAAATGGTCGTCGAAATCGGCTATTCTCTACTTCTGCTAATGATAAATGAAATGTGTGTATGTTCATGCTCTCATGGCTAATTGTCAGGTTTAGAAAAACCAAATATGGAGAAATCATACTTTAAAGGTTTGAGAATTTCCTAACAGCTGTTTTTGAAATTTTATTTAATTAAAAAGGTCGAAGATTTTAAGTTTAGCTCGCAATAACTTCTGAATAATTACGAAAATATGATTTTTATGCCGTTTTAAAATTTAAAATTATTTTTATGATGGTATTAATTAAGTAACTGTGCAATATTTCGTCAATTTCTGGCAATTTAAAATATTTTTGGCATAATTTTCAACGATACATTTTATTGTTAAAGTTAAAATTATATTTTTTCCTAAGTCGAAACAATGAAATAATAAAGGTTCATTTTGGTATTGAAATTATAATCTATTTCAAACAAAGCATGCAATTTCTAAATATTCTAAATACTTAAAATTCCTTTAAAGCATATTAATGACAAAAAGAACAGATGCATATTATTCTAGCATAACAAGTGCAAGAAAATTTTTTAGGGAAGCATAAAAAATTATTTCAATCAAAGAATTTAATTTTGGACGAAACAATTTACAAAATAAACCGACTCAGTCGAAAAGAAATTCTTAATAATACTTAATTCACGAAATATTCGTTTGCAGTTTCAGGATTTTAATTATCTGGGATTAATTTTGGAAATATTATTTTCGAGTGATTCGGTAATCAGACGATTCTTTTAGTTGCATGGCGGAACTGTTAAAATAAAACTCAAAATTAAAACTCATTTGCAGGAATAGTTTAGTACAATGAAGCAATACTGTATCTTTCACAATTGTTTTTGACAGAAAAAAAAAACATGTAAAGCTATTTGTTTCGAAGAACATTAAGGTTTAAAATGTTCAGAACATTAAGGTTTAAAATGTTCTTCTTT
The DNA here is from genome assembly GCF_947563725.1 of Argiope bruennichi. NCBI lineage: Eukaryota > Metazoa > Arthropoda > Arachnida > Araneae > Araneidae > Argiope > Argiope bruennichi. The sequence continues at coordinate 43,840,856 of NC_079161.1, read as the reverse complement.
AAATCATTGTCTTTCATACTTAATTATTAATCGATTAATATTATTAGTTATAAAATTCCCCTTACCTGATAAAATAAGTCATTATAGAATTAATTATGTGTATTGATAATTGAATAATTCAGTATAATTAATGAATTACTGTACTAGTTATAAATATGTATAAATAAAATAGAAATATCATCATATATGAAAAAGGACCACAGCATTTTCTATTGATCGAAGGTAGTTTTTTTTTTTTTTTTTGTTTTCTTCGATTCTTTAAAAGAATTTTTGCTTTTTTCAAATGAATAAAAATGACAGATTGAGACATATTTATTTGCCCTCATTTAATGGCATGGAAAAAAAAAGTTTTTAATCATGGCCTAAGGATAAACTACATTATTTTAAGAATAATAACATATTTCATGTCATCTTTGGTGACTAACTTATTCAACGAAGTTATTGATTGGGTTTAATTTTAATTAAGTAGTATTTATAGACATTTGTGATTCCTTCAACAAAGAAATTTTATTCATTTAATTGTGATAGATATTAAAGTTGCATTGTTTTAAAAGCCTTGCATCAGGTTTGTTCATTGTGTTTTCAATATTGAACGCTGTAGTTTCAATATATTGTATCCTCTTTCAAATTGAGCACTTCAAATGGAGGCGATGACTATATAGTGACATTAAAAATAATTCTTTTGGTGATATGTCTTCTAAATGTTCTTTTTCTTTGCAGAACAAAAGCTTCATTTTGTTATTCTTATATAAGTTGGTTAGATATAGAAAAGAATTTTTTTCTTTGAAAATTGTGAATTGACTATACAGTGGCATTAAAAGTAATTCTTCAAATGATTTGACTTCTAAATTTTCTTTGTCTTTCGCAGAATAAAAGCTTCGTTTTGTTATTCCTGTGCAAATTGGTTAAATATAGAAAATATTTTTTTCTTCTTTGAAATTCTAAAATTGAAGAAAATAAGATGCAATTTTTAACAATTACAGGACTATTAAAAATATAAAAAAAGAATATTTTTAAACCTCAGGATATGGTTTTCAAAAAAACTTTATTCCATAATCTCCAATGAAAGTATTCTCACCCCCCACCCCATAAAAACTGCGGATCTTAAGCAAGACTGAATTATACGATTGCTCAAATTTTTATTTTCAGAATCGCGAACGGAAACGCTTTCTGATTCGTATGCCATTTTAAAAGCCTTTTTAGCTGATTGAAACCGAAATTTGATGTAAAGTCACGGTTTTAGTTACAATATTATATATCAAAATTCATTTGCTTAAGTAATTACGTTTTTCAGTTATCGCGTTTGTATTTTTGGAATACACTGGCCGAAACAAGACCACGCACTTGATAAGTATAGTTAAAAATTTGATACAAAAATACGCTTTTAAAGTTAAAATTGACTTTCAAATTGATCCATATAAACTTCAAAAATTGTCGATATTCAGCGCTTTTATCCCCCACATCATCAGCCCTGCACAGTGGCATAGTGACATTGAAGCTATTTTTTCCTTCTTCATTCACTACTTCCTATCCGACGTGCAAGATTGTATTATTAATAAAGAAACAACGCATTCTTATTACTTGATTTTAGTGAATTCTTGTAGATTTAACGAATAAAATAAATCACACCAATAAAATAAATCACAATAAATAAAGATAATCACACCAAGTAAATTATCTTTATTTATTTCGGGAAATAAATAATAAAAAAATAACCAAAGAATTTAAAAAAAGTTCAGTAAATTTTGAAGCAAAAAAGAAAAATATATTCTTGCTGAAAGTAGGAAGCGAGCCTGCAATTCCAAGACTAATGCCAATTAGGTTCAGGTTTTGTATCTATTATATTTTCTTGCAGAAATATAATTGGGACAGAAAAACAATATATTCGCCGGAAGCTTGGGACAGAAAAACAAACGTTCTGTGAATGTTTTTCAACAAAATTTTATAGAAATCTATAAATATTAATGCATAAAACACATACAAATTTCATCCATTAAGCTCGAAGCGTTTCTGATATTTGTCAGACAGAGAAACAGACATAAATTTAAAAGTGTGCTGCATAAAAAATAATTTATACACTTATATAGTATATTTTTGTGATGATAGGTATTTATAACTTTGTTTTGCCTTTATTAATTTCGGAATAATAAATAATATCCGGATACTTTTCTATAGGATGTACCAGTTTTTTAATTCAGTCATGAATTCGTAATATCTCTTGAGAACACATACTTCAACAAATTTATTTTTGAAAAAAAAAAAAAAAAACGATGCAATGCAAATTTTTGGATTATATTTCTTATTATTTAGTTCCTATCATGCTAAAATTTTATATCCTTTTAACTTGAAGTAAACTTAATAAACTTCAAGGGTAAATTGTACTACTTTCAATATGAGAATTTCTATATAAATTGTAAAGTTTATTTTAAAAATTGTAATTGTAAGGTTTCTTAGGTTTAATTTGGTATTTTGTATTTTGGTTTGTAAAGTAATTATTATTGGTTTGTCCTGTAATTTATTATCCTTTATTAAACATATGAAAATAAAATTTCTGTGTTTTTTAATCATTTTTCAATAAGAATATTTTTTTTATCAGCCTTAAATACCGCACTTCATAATTAAATTACTTTTATCAGTTGTAATAGAGATAGAAATACTATCTTATGTCAAGTTAATTTTTGTAATAAATTGATAATAAATGTCAAAAATAACGAAATTATAAAAAAAATCATGATTATAATATATTTGTTAAAATAACAATTTATCATCCTGTTGTATTTTTTGTTTGGTAGCCATTGTGTTCGGAAATGGCTGGATGAATTATAATTTATTTTAATCATAAACCTATAAACAAAGATTTCATTTTTAAGATGTAATTAAGAACGAATCAAATAAAAAAACTTATGATTTAATATTTTTGATTCTCATAAAATTCAGCAAATATTTTCACAATATAATAAATTACTTAATAAAATTCATGAAACTATACCAAAGATGTTATCGAGTGTTATGAATTAAAAAGAGTTAGTATAATTGTTTCCATCGATTGAAAAAATAGCTTACCAAGTAGTTATGGATTTTCATCTCTTACTGAAATTTTTTGTTTAGTAAAAACTAATCAAATAAGATAAGTATATGAACTAGATACAGACAATTTAGAAAACGATTTTTTAAAAATTTTATTGTCTTTAAAGAATGCATCTAATATCTGTAATAATTTAATATCTATTCTAGTTCGTAACTATAATTCTATAAAAAATGCGGTAGGAGAATAAATTTTTTTAATACTTTATGATGAAATGAATGAAATAGAATTTTTACCAACGTTCAAAGAAATATGAAATTTTAACTATTTAAATTCTTTTCTATCTTTTATTTTTAAAATTTATAATCCATTATTAAAGCATTATAAAAGTTAAGAAGTTGTTTCTTATTCTCAAACTCATAACCAATTAATACCAACAGTACAGAATTAAAATTTAATCTATTAATAGAGTAAATGTTAAATAAAATAGGAAAATATCAAAATAATGTATTGTCAACGAAAGTCAGTTAAGAGATTAAAATTACAATGCCGCGGCACGTTAGAGAAATCTTTCAAAAATTCAGTATCGACGAATTTTAATATTGATAAAATTCAATATTGACGAAGATAAAAAGAAAGAAAGTGGAATGAAAAATTATATTAAAATCCAGACCAAAAGTTCTTTTATTTGAAAACTACAAGTGCGATACTAGTATTTGAAATATTACATTCCGATTCCTAAAGAAAATTAATTTTTTTAACTTTTCTCCAAGGATCATTTGCATTCAATGCAACCGAATTCCGAAAATATTTTATTCTCTCTGGAATAAAATCTTATTTTTTTGCAAAATCAAGTTTTTCATAAGTTCGTCATTATTATTAAAAATTCAAAGTAATTATTATTTTTTGAAAGCTAGCATTTTTGAACATTTATGACCTTTTTAAAATTTATTTTTCCATCTTCTTTTAACTACAAAACCATATATTTGGCTTAGCCATTTCTTTGTGACCTTAATACTAAATCTTCCTTACTTATTAATCTTCATTTCGTAGTTTGAATAACAACTAATTTTTTTTAAATGAAATAAAAAAAAATATTTTCTGCTAATGCATTATTTTTAATTGAAGCACCACGACTTTTTTACATAATCTACTTCGTTTCTTGCATAACAAATATTCAGTACCATTTCCTAAAAATAAACCTTTATTTTTAGGAAGACAAAACATTGGGAAATGTAAGAAAATAGTACTTCTTGTAAAAAAAAAAAAGAAATTTTCATTTCTGCTATGAAAGTTTATGCGTTTTAAAGAACTTCGATTACTTTTTGTATAAATCTTTACAGTTTTAAAAAAGGGGAAAACAAACTTTTTAAACTCGAGGGCAGTCTACAGAGAAATTTCACTATAAAACTAACAACTCTTAACCTCCCGATTTTGTTTATTTAGTTTCTTGGTAGGGAATATGCCGATATTTCCATTGCGTTAGCAGGAATTCATTCACTTACAAACAAAATTTTGAAAACAAGACTTTTACAGTATATGTTGATTCTAATTCTGTTCTGCTCTATGGCAGAATATTTTTACTTAACATTCTACAGTATTATTTTCCAAGTACTTCTAAAGAAACAGATTCATACATTTTCAAATAAACAGTTTAAAGAAGTTTTGTAAAGTTCACAAGAAATAAAAGCACACAAGAAAGTTCAAGTTGTTCACAACTTGAACAAGAAATAAAATCGAACTAAGACAATTAAAAGAACACGATTTTAATGTCCAACAGTTTAGAGGAATCATGAATATGAGGCTATAGAAAAAAAATGAGGCAATCAAATGTAACCGATAATCTCAGCGAACCAGCTGAGGTGACTAATAAAGAAATAAATAGCAGTGTGGAAGACCGGAATTCAGTAATTTATTATCTCCAAAAATCAGTTACTTTTTTAGAACATATTTTCAATTATTACGATCATTCTTTCATTTATTCTTTTTTCATGTAATTTCAGTTTTATCTTTTTCTAACTTAAAACAGTATAAAATACTGTGGTTGAGCTCTAAGGGCCATCAACGGCCACGGCACAACTCTCCCCTAAGGAAGTACGATCCGTCATCGATGAGATGAGTCAGATCCCCATAAGTGTGGCGAGAACCAACCACCATGCCGGAAGCATCTCATCTTCAATTATGATAGATGTTCCTAAGAGGAACTATAAGGGTATAAAAGCGATTCTGTAAAATTAATCATATTTTATTCGATTATAGCATTTTGTTTCATAAAATATAGGCTACCTGCATTTTTAAATAATTGGCAAAACTAAAGAAAACCAGCCAGTTGCAATCACTGGTACAATTCCAAAAATGTTTGGCAATTTTTTGTTTGTTTTATGAAAAAGATGGCTTTAAATGCGTCATCAGCGGTCGCGTGCGCATTGTTGCTGATCTCCATTATTGAAAGAAATCCTAAAATCATTTCTGTGTAATTTTCTATAGGAATAAATGATGAGAGATTCATGTAATAAAAAATATCGCACGGTTTTGTGAATTTGTAGATCACATTTCTCCTAGTTACGGCATCAATGGCCGTCTGCTCCGACCCTGATAAAGTTCTCTGATGTTTATATTTGTACCAATTCCTCCAGTTTCTAATTATATACATAAGCATATGTCCCTTAGATATTCTTCAATGGTTATATGATTACTACTAATCCTAATTTTCAAAAGATTTAGCGAAACAAAATTATGGTAAAGCCTCTAAACTGGCCAATGGGACCAATGTAATCAGTTGTATTCTTCAATTTGTTTTCCATTTTGATTTTAAGTATAGCCAGTAACTCCGTTACCATAGAACTAAGCCGTATTTATCAGGGTTTATTGTGACTTATTGTTATGCTTATTAACTATCAGATTTCTGCATAAGAAAACACTCAGATATCGGCCTCGTCATCTGACCGTTCTTCAAAATTACGAGGTACCGTCCCAAAATAACCCAAGTGTCGCTGTAAAACTGGATGTTAATATAACAAAAAATATAAGAAAACAACGACCAATAAAAATTCAAACTGTTGTTAAAAGATTAGAAATCCTTTCCACCATTTTTAATATTTTTAAATTTTTAGGGTATTGTAGCAAAGTTTTAAGATTATCACTATCCATAATGAGTCTTCTCTAATTTCACTGAGTTCCAACACATTCTGTTATGTAGTGCTGAACTGAGCCTATTCCCCCACATATACGTGTGTTGTCTTGCATCCTTCCGAATTTGTAGAAGTATTCCATAATTTGTAGAAGTATTCCATGTCCTAATGTAATCTGCTCTAGCATCGGGTGAACTATTCTTTTTACCATTTTTGGTTCCGGTATGAATGTTGTTGTTGCTACTTACGGCATTTTACGCGCCCACTGACAGATCTGTCAGCGATTTAAGCCGAGTGAGACTCTCTTACTTTTTCAGTAGCTCCAACTAGAGCCAAGAGTACGACTTAGCTACTTCATGCGTCACATCCGCTTGTACAATCCCTTTTTACAAGGGGTGCATTCACAACTCTCAAACAGAACACCGAAGAAGAACAACCTTGCCCGAATTGGGATGCCCAGATCACGGAGAAGACACGCTACCCCTATGCCAGGACGCCGGCTCTGGCATGAATTCATATGTTATGCGTCCTTTGCAAGACATTATCTATCCATCCTGCCACTGCATAGCCATCCCTCATCAAATTTACTTCTTTAACATCTGGAATTGTTTCCACATTATAAGCAAAATTAATCAATCAGAATGTTCTATGTCTGTTGTGTATTAATTATTTAAAAGGATACTTTCTTTTTTTGTGATGAGTTGTTTATCTATCAAAGTTTATTAACGTGACGCACCAACAGTTAAATTCCATAGGTATATTAAACTCTGAAATCCATTGAAATAATTCAATTAATTCATCTGGATAATAATCAGGACTCAAAATGAACGATATAGTAACTTTTTCCATATCATCATTTACAAATGCGTTTCATTCTGACTTAAATGATTCATGCAAAATATTCAATCGCGGCTTTGTGATTCTTTTTTGCATATCTCTGGGCAATCGCAAAGCCTCGAATCACAAGGGGATTTCAGTGAAAGGAGGAAAGGTAATTACTGCTTCGGCGCTGAGGGGATTACGGGGAGAGGGGAATGGCAAAATTCTTTCAGTATATTTTCATGGAAAGAAAAACTTCCCCAGTCCTCCTGGAATCGAACCCTTGGGAAACGAAAAGAAAATTTCCGCCGAAGCAGACATCGAGTAAATAAGAAAGTTTAAGGCGTGTAACTCCCCTTTTATTGGAAAGGAAAGGTTTTATTTAGAGAGGGAAGGAGTGGAGGAAAGGTTTTCAATGTCGTGCTCTCCTCTGTGCTTATATCGGGTGAATGTTGTACCTGCGAATCGATCTATTCATTCACAATTTCAAAGTGGGCTATTTCTGACAAATACAGTATGTTTTGTCGCTTCTTTAAGGAAATAGAATTGAAAACGATACATTTTATGTACTTTCGTTTTATTTGGTGTGTTTCATGTTGGCGAAAATATAATCTCTTAAGCAGTTTTACCATTGATTACTAATGTTGTGATATAGCTTTCAAACCATTTTTTTTGCTGCTATATAAGAGGTATCCAATTATTCTTGAACAAATTATAAAAAATAAAAATGTGTCTGAAAAATTTTAGTGTATCCGAATATATCAGGACATGAAAAAAAATTATGCAAAAAATAAATAAATAGAAATCTGTCTCAGATTTCTGGAATACCTTGAAATCTTGATAGCTATATATTTATATAATACTTGAGTACAGTCAGATTTTAATTTCCAGTAAATCGATTAAATTAATTATGTTTTTAGAACATTTGCTTGTTGCGCCATTTGTGGGTAAACATGAGGAAATATCAATCTCAAATTTCTATAATGTTAATAATAACTAGTAAGAATTTAAAATATGAAAAATATTAAAAACATTTAAATAAAAAAAATTCAAGTTTTTAAACGATTATAAAAATGCACTCTTGAAAACAGTTTTTATAAAATTTATTTCTAAGTTTTCTTACGAAAAATGAAATTAATTTCTAAGCTGTTTTGCATTTGTTTCCTACGTTTGATTGCAAATAGAAAGTTGAAATGTATTTCACACAGTATTTAAACGTTCAACTAAAGAATTCATCTTAATACCTTTAAGAAAATGATCACAAATCAGAATATATATATATATATATATATATATATATATATATATATATATATATATATTTATTTATATATTTTAGTTTATATTAGTATAAGGAGAAACAATGCAATTCGATCGGCAACATTTCGGAAGAAAGAGCTTAATATTTTCGGATACCCATGATTTTCATACATATCAAATCCAACAAATGCAAAAAAAAATCTAAATAAAATATTGCATTATGCTTATTTTATTTTTTTAAATTAGTTTTCTAAAGTTTTGAAAACAATTGATTAATGAGGGTGAGGATACTTTAAGTACATGAATGACAAGCCGATGAAACTAGTGGCGTTGCTCTCGTTTCTCTGGTGGGCATACTAATATTTTGGGGATGAGTTACTTCTATTCCAATGAAGGAATGTTCCTCTTACAAAAAAAGTTGAATAATATCCAGTAATGGTAATTAAAATTCCTTTTTAGATCCCTCGTTCATATTGTTACTACGGTATTCAGCTACTTGAGATGCTCTAGCAGTGAAGCTGTAAATCCTTTGTTATAAAAAGAATTTCTAAAAGTCAGAGCAAGCAAAATAAATAAAACCTTGTTTCTAAATATACAGGGTATCTATACAATTTAGGTACATGGTTCAGATGAAATTCTTGTACGTTATTAACCGTCTTACATCTAATTCACTCTTTCTTGTAAACAAAGGAAGATAAGTATGAACAAAATCATCAGTAATCGTCGAAAATTTTGAAGTCTAAAAACAAATTTCCACATTTCAGATTTATTTGAGTTAATAAAAAAAGTACATTTTTAGAATTATATCTGGCGGTCTGAGATCACAATTGCTCAAATACGCTTTCAACTAAATAAATGAAATTTGGTATGAGTTTATTAAAACACATTTGTAGATTTTTAACAAGGGCAGAAAGTTGTCTGAAAAATTACAAATCAACAAATCAACTTCATAACGCAAAGAGTCTGTAACAGAGCAAAATTTTAGCTTTTAAATTGTGGGTGCATTACAAATCTTGAACTAAATCCATTAGAACATTGATTATCTATCTATCAGGCAGAGTCGTTTGCATGCATATAAACACGGATAAAAAAAACCCCTCAACCTCATAAGTAAATGAAATCAATAGACAAAATCCTTCAATGGTGTCGAAAATGTATAGAATGTGTTATTTCAGTACTCTGCGAAGACTGAAATTTATATATGCAGACTCTGGAAATAAAAATTTGGACAATCATAATGTTTTGAGCCTTACCAAATATCCTTTTTTCTCCCTGTGAAGGAGGAGTGGTAACAACTAAATTAGGAAATGTACGAGAGAGCTTCAGAGAGACTGCTCTTTATGGCTAGTATTTATAAAAAAAATATCATTTTAATCCATGTTTACATATGAGAATGTTTGGCAGAAAATTATTATCGATTTACGACACACATGAGAATAATCACATACATGTAGTGATAAAGGTTTTCTGGATCTCACTTTAAAATATTTTTAAAGAAGCAAAATCATTACTTCGTTTTTAAAACCCAACTCAAGGCTGTTCTCACACTTTTTTTTTTTTATCAAGCCGAAAAATTCTTTTATTCGACATCAAAATGAACAATAAATAATAAGTAAGTATTAAGTGACACAAAAACTTCTTTATAATGGAGAACTAATTCCAAGGGAAATAGAAGCATTATTTTATTCTTGTAAGAGTTAAGTCAAAACTTTCCAGAATATTTGGAGAAAAAAAAGTAGTTTCAAACAGAGTCCACTTTGTTCATTTTCATATTTTAAATAAACTTTAGAAACAAAATGTAAGAACTTATTGTTTGAAAAATTAATTAATCATATCGAATTCTATTGTTGGTATAGGAAAAACGCCGTAAATACGGTGCTTAATTTTATCCAAGCTAACTTCTGAAGAATATTAATTCTTTTAAGAAAGACAAAGAATTAGTGTTTTAAAGGAAAATGCAAGTTTTTTTTTTTTTTTTTTTTTTTTTTTGATCATTGAAACTTGGCCTTTTTTTCATAACAGACAAAACTAAATTTGATGGAGTACTTAATATTATTTTGATAAAAATACATTTTTCACTAACGCTTTATTATTTGGAAATAATAAATAACAAACATCATATTTTTAAAAGAAAATTCAAAGCTTTAGCAAAAAAATTGTTTATTTGTTTGTTTTTTTAAACTTTCTTTCTTATACAAAGTGTTCGGGAAAGATTCAGATTGCTAAGTTATATAAAGCAAAAATCATAAGATATAGAAACGAAATGTCTTTAATTACTTACACTAGAATTGTTAAAGTTAACAAATCTCAGAGTAAAATTATTTGATTGAGTATAATATGCTGAAGGGATATTCAATACCAAATTAAGCATTTGCAAGCGCTTGATGAATTATAAATTGAATAACAGCAATGATACGAACTGATATTTTAAATTTTGCAAATTACGGAAGGGCTCCTGATGCACACAATGGTTCCATAACATAATTTTGTGAACTGCAAAATATGATTACAATGTGTACTTTTCATCAATTAATTCCTCAAATTTAAAATTTAAAATTTCATCATTCAAAAATCAAATCATTATCAGGCCATATATTGAATTCTGAAAAATAAACATGTTATGAAATAATACTTCATGTAGAGTCAAAGAACAATCATTATCACATTATTATTTTATACATTTTTGTAATAGGTCCATGAATTTTCGAACATTCTGTATTGCTTCAAACTGAATCTTAGATTATAAGACATATTACTTCATTTTTATGTTTAAAAATTGATAAATAATTTGAATTTCTTACATTTAAGCTTTGCCAGTATTATTTTAAAAATGTTAATTTCAATAACAGCTAATAACAATTATTATAGATGTTTTGAAACAAAATAATTTTACAGTTGTTCAATTTTGCATGACCTGCTAAAGTTTTAAAATAGATATTTAGAAGTTACTAATATAATCAGGTTTTTTTTTCACAGTTTTGAAACAAAGCAAATAGTACTATAATGTTATTCAAAGTTGTATTAAAAACTGAAAAACGTATTATCAGTTTGCCCAAGAAAAAAAAATCCAAACCTAAATCCTGTTATTAAAAAATAGAATTAATTACAATGCAAGAAAATAGGTAAGTGATTTTTTATATATTAATTATATCCGTTACTGATTTGGTAAGAAAGAATTTCTGTAGTGAAAAAGAATGTGTGTGTGTGCGTACATGCATCAATAATATGCTTTGTGCTACAATAATATTCTTTATACTGTAATAATTTCTATTTTCTACAAACTGCCGATTTGTAGAAATACATGATGCGTAGGACAATAAAGTTGGAAATAATATACTCAATATTTTCTGCATTTTTAATTTAGTTCTCTACCTTCTTTAAACGTTTTATACCATTCAACTACTTTCGTTTTTGATTTTTAAAAAATCATTTTTACATTTTTTTTCAAAATATTTTTATTAGAGAAATCGCATTGTAAGGGAAAAACTTAATACATATTCTTCCCTCAGTTATACTTCCCATCTTGGAAAGCCGAAAAATTAAATTTCTTATCTTATTAAAAACAAAATAATTTTCAGATAATAGCCGGCAATCAAATGTATAATGTTTCCATTATTTATATAAGTTTCAAAAATATCTGATAAAAGTATTCAAACGATTTATCATATATTAATTTTTTTTAAATGAAGCATTCCTAACATTTTAAATCTCATCAGTCTGCAAACAAACAATCTTTTATCAGTAGTATCTAATTTCAACTTTTTTTCTTTCCAAGACAATTCAAAAATAATCTGAATATATTTCATTATGTTCATCACGAAATAAAATACATCTCGCTTTTCTAAATTCTAGTCTAATTTTCCAAGTCATTGTCTTTATCATCTTTTCGTTTTAATTATTAATTTAATTTCATATAGAACCATTCATCATATGTGTTAGTAATTTAGTGTAAAAATTGTGGCACTGGATAGTTCGAATTTTTTTTTAATTATATATTACAACAAATGTCAGCTGATGAATTTCTGATGAGATTTTTCATATGAAATTTTAATAAAGCTTTTAAAAATTTAAAATGAAGTGACATTTTTTTTTTGCAGCTGCAACTTCATATCTAGTATCACAAGTGGAAACTCCAATTTTATATATATATTTACTACTGGTGAAATTTTTTAAATAAATTAGTAATTTCATAAAATATTTATTTACAAATTTGCTGTATTACTTTTTTGTTGCATATGCTTCTTTACAGAAAATTACAAAACAAGAAATAGCAAATGTAGTTTTTTTTAAATCCAATACTATCATATGCAGGGTTTTATTTGTCCTCAGTTGTCATCAATAATGTTTAGAATGGAAGATTTAACATAAATCATTTATAATTTTGAGTGAAAAAGATTTTAAATCTTAATAATTAAGTCTTTAGTAACTATCTAGATTAATTATGGCTTATATAAGCTCAAAAAAGTAATTGTTTGAGAAATAATTCCAATGAAAATATATATTCTTTTTTTAAAGTTCAACAAATTTATTTAGAACTCAATATTTATTTCAGTTTAAAAGGGCTTAAAATCTTCATTACAAAATCTCAAAAAAAAAAAATGTCTCTGCAAATTTTTATCTTCAATAAATTAATCAAAAGTGGATGTTTGGGAATTAGGTAAAAAATATGTTAATCTTCAAAGGACAATGAATTTATTTCAGATCATACTTTTCTTATTAAATATTTTTGTTTCTTACAAGCTATTCATTAATTCATATTCAGCAATTAATATGAGTACTAAACAATTTTTTTGTCCATTTCGACGATATCATGTAAAATTCAAAAATTAAACAAAAAGCAATGTTTTTCCTTTCGCACTTTGACCTAAGAAAAGCTAAATTTAGTCGAAACCTAAATTTTGCAAAAACCAACGTTCCTGACTTCAGTATCTGAAGCAAAAAATTAAAAGAAATTCTTACTACTGGAATTGCACTAGTGTTAAAATATTCCATCGCCCTATTGTATTCTTTCTGGCTATGAGTGCTTAAAAAAATTCTTCTCGATATCTGATTTTAAATGCTTTGCACTTTTCATTTTTTTCCTCTTTGGAAGATTCTATCGACCCTCGGGGAACCACTTTAGAGATTTTGTTCGCTTGGAAAACGATAAAGCACATTTATGCACTTTTGTGTGATTATGTGAATTGCTCTGTTTTAAACTTTTTCAAAAGCTTCTTTTCAATGCCTTTCCCTTATCTAGTCTTTATTCTCAATTGCTAGTGTTTAGTTGTTCAAAAAAGGCTATGAGATGTTTGTTAAAGGAGTGAATTCATACAAGAAAAATAAAGTCATCAGCTGATGTTGCAAAGCATAGAAGGAAAAAAAAACAGTAAAAGATAAAATAAATGTTATCACTTGCCTCTTTAACCCCTTTACAAAACAGAAATATCTCAGAATTCCTATTGGCAATGGAATTTAGTACATAGCAAAACTGAAAGAGAAATGAAAATATACATAGAATAAACCTTTCATTTGCATAAAACACGACATAAAAATTAATGAAAATCTTTAAAAGCAATGGGAAGATATTAAAAAAAATGTATGAAAAATGCGATGTAATATATATATTCAATAAAACGATTATGTATGTATGCAAGAAAAATTGCCTAATACTCTTCATTTTCTTCAACATTTTTTATGCTTACAAGCATATTCCCAATCATGTTTATATATATTAAAGAAAAAAATAGTAATTTACCAACTACCTAATCTAAGTATTTTAATCATTAATTGTATATTTGGTATTTTTGCATTATAAAAACATGAAATTTTATGATAAAAATCACAACAAAGATATGAATGAAAAAAGATAAAAATAGTATATAAAAGTATAGAATAGTATATTAGTATATTAAAGATAAAAATAGTAATTTACCAACTATCTAATCTAAGTATTTTAATCATTAATTGTATATTTGGTATTTTTTGCATTATAGAAACATGAAATTTTATGACAAATATCACAACAAAGATATGAATGAAAAAAGATAAAAATAGTATATAAAAGTATAGAATAGTATATTAGTATAAAATAGTATATTAAAGATAAAAATAGTAATTTACCAACTATCTAATCTAAGTATTTTAATCATTAATTGTATATTTGGTATTTTTTTCTTTATAGAAACATGAAATTTTATGACAAATATCACAACAATGATATGAATGAAAAAAGATAAAAATAGTATATAAAAGTATAGAATAGTATATTAGTATAAAATAGTATATTAAAGATAAAAATAGTAATTTACCAACTACCTAATCTAAGTATTTTAATCATTAATTGTATATTTGGTAATTTTTGCATTATAGAAACATGAAATTTTATGACAAATATCACAACAAAGATATGAATGAAAAAAGATAAAAATAGTATATAAAAGTATAGAATAGTATATTAGTATAAAATAGTATATTAAAGATAAAAATAGTAATTTACCAACTACCTAATCTAAGTATTTTAATCACTAATTGTATATTTGGTATTTTTTGCATTATAGAAACATGAAATTTTATGACAAATATCACAACAAAGATATGAATGAAAAAAGATAAAAATAGTATATAAAAGTATAGAATAGTATATTAGTATAAAATAGTATATTAAAGACAAAAAATAGTAATTTACCAACTACCTAATCTAAGTATTTTAATCATTAATTGTATATTTGGTATTTTTGCATTATAAAAACATGAAATTTTATGATAAAAATCACAACAAAGATATGAATGAAAAAAGATAAAAATAGTATATAAAAGTATAGAATAGTATATTAGTATATTAAAGATAAAAATAGTAATTTACCAACTATCTAATCTAAGTATTTTAATCATTAATTGTATATTTGGTATTTTTTGCATTATAGAAACATGAAATTTTATGACAAATATCACAACAAAGATATGAATGAAAAAAGATAAAAATAGTATATAAAAGTATAGAATAGTATATTAGTATAAAATAGTATATTAAAGATAAAAATAGTAATTTACCAACTATCTAATCTAAGTATTTTAATCATTAATTGTATATTTGGTATTTTTTTCTTTATAGAAACATGAAATTTTATGACAAATATCACAACAATGATATGAATGAAAAAAGATAAAAATAGTATATAAAAGTATAGAATAGTATATTAGTATAAAATAGTATATTAAAGATAAAAATAGTAATTTACCAACTACCTAATCTAAGTATTTTAATCATTAATTGTATATTTGGTAATTTTTGCATTATAGAAACATGAAATTTTATGACAAATATCACAACAAAGATATGAATGAAAAAAGATAAAAATAGTATATAAAAGTATAGAATAGTATATTAGTATAAAATAGTATATTAAAGATAAAAATAGTAATTTACCAACTACCTAATCTAAGTATTTTAATCATTAATTGTATATTTGGTATTTTTGCATTATAAAAACATGAAATTTTATGATAAAAATCACAACAAAGATATGAATGAAAAAAGATAAAAATAGTATATAAAAGTATAGAATAGTATATTAGTATATTAAAGATAAAAATAGTAATTTACCAACTATCTAATCTAAGTATTTTAATCATTAATTGTATATTTGGTATTTTTTGCATTATAGAAACATGAAATTTTATGACAAATATCACAACAAAGATATGAATGAAAAAAGATAAAAATAGTATATAAAAGTATAGAATAGTATATTAGTATAAAATAGTATATTAAAGATAAAAATAGTAATTTACCAACTATCTAATCTAAGTATTTTAATCATTAATTGTATATTTGGTATTTTTTTCTTTATAGAAACATGAAATTTTATGACAAATATCACAACAAAGATATGAATGAAAAAAGATAAAAATAGTATATAAAAGTGTAGAATAGTATATTAGTATAAAATAGTATATTAAAGATAAAAATAGTAATTTACCAACTACCTAATCTAAGTATTTTAATCATTAATTGTATATTTGGTAATTTTTGCATTATAGAAACATGAAATTTTATGACAAATATCACAACAAAGATATGAATGAAAAAAGATAAAAATAGTATATAAAAGTATAGAATAGTATATTAGTATAAAATAGTATATTAAAGATAAAAATAGTAATTTACCAACTACCTAATCTAAGTATTTTAATCATTAATTGTATATTTGGTATTTTTTGCATTATAGAAACATGAAATTTTATGACAAATATCACAACAAAGATATGAATGAAAAAAGATAAAAATAATATATAAAAGTATAGAATAGTATATTAGTATAAAATAGTATATTAAAGATAAAAATAGTAATTTACCAACTATCCAATCTAAGTATTTTAATCATTAATTGTATATTTGGTATTTTTTGCAATATAGAAACATGAAATTTTATGACAAATATCACAACAAAGATATGAATGAAAAAAGATAAAAATAGTATATAAAAGTATAGAATAGTATATTAGTATAAAATAGTATATTAAAGATAAAAATAGTAATTTACCAACTATCTAATCTAAGTATTTTAATCATTAATTGTATATTTGGTATTTTTTTCTTTATAGAAACATGAAATTTTATGACAAATATCACAACAAAGATATGAATGAAAAAAGATAAAAATAGTATATAAAAGTATAGAATAGTATATTAGTATAAAATAGTATATTAAAGATAAAAATAGTAATTTACCAACTACCTAATCTAAGTATTTTAATCATTAATTGTATATTTGGTAATTTTTGCATTATAGAAACATGAAATTTTATGACAAATATCACAACAAAGATATGAATGAAAAAAGATAAAAATAGTATATAAAAGTATAGAATAGTATATTAGTATAAAATAGTATATTAAAGATAAAAATAGTAATTTACCAACTACCTAATCTAAGTATTTTAATCATTAATTGTATATTTGGTATTTTTGCATTATAAAAACATGAAATTTTATGATAAAAATCACAACAAAGATATGAATGAAAAAAGATAAAAATAGTATATAAAAGTATAGAATAGTATATTAGTATATTAAAGATAAAAATAGTAATTTACCAACTATCTAATCTAAGTATTTTAATCATTAATTGTATATTTGGTATTTTTTGCATTATAGAAACATGAAATTTTATGACAAATATCACAACAAAGATATGAATGAAAAAAGATAAAAATAGTATATAAAAGTATAGAATAGTATATTAGTATAAAATAGTATATTAAAGATAAAAATAGTAATTTACCAACTATCTAATCTAAGTATTTTAATCATTAATTGTATATTTGGTATTTTTTTCTTTATAGAAACATGAAATTTTATGACAAATATCACAACAAAGATATGAATGAAAAAAGATAAAAATAGTATATAAAAGTATAGAATAGTATATTAGTATAAAATAGTATATTAAAGATAAAAATAGTAATTTACCAACTACCTAATCTAAGAATTTTAATCATTAATTGTATATTTGGTAATTTTTGCATTATAGAAACATGAAATTTTATGACAAATATCACAACAAAGATATGAATGAAAAAAGATAAAAATAGTATATAAAAGTATAGAATAGTATATTAGTATAAAATAGTATATTAAAGATAAAAATAGTAATTTACCAACTACCTAATCTAAGTATTTTAATCATTAATTGTATATTTGGTATTTTTTGCATTATAGAAACATGAAATTTTATGACAAATATCACAACAAAGATATGAATGAAAAAAGATAAAAATAATATATAAAAGTATAGAATAGTATATTAGTATAAAATAGTATATTAAAGATAAAAATAGTAATTTACCAACTATCCAATCTAAGTATTTTAATCATTAATTGTATATTTGGTATTTTTTGCATTATAGAAACATGAAATTTTATGACAAATATCACAACAAAGATATGAATGAAAAAAGATAAAAATAGTATATAAAAGTATAGAATAGTATATTAGTATAAAATAGTATATTAAAGATAAAAATAGTAATTTACCAACTATCTAATCTAAGTATTTTAATCATTAATTGTATATTTGGTATTTTTTTCTTTATAGAAACATGAAATTTTATGACAAATATCACAACAAAGATATGAATGAAAAAAGATAAAAATAGTATATAAAAGTATAGAATAGTATATTAGTATAAAATAGTATATTAAAGATAAAAATAGTAATTTACCAACTACCTAATCTAAGTATTTTAATCATTAATTGTATATTTGGTAATTTTTGCATTATAGAAACATGAAATTTTATGACAAATATCACAACAAAGATATGAATGAAAAAAGATAAAAATAGTATATAAAAGTATAGAATAGTATATTAGTATAAAATAGTATATTAAAGATAAAAATAGTAATTTACCAACTACCTAATCTAAGTATTTTAATCATTAATTGTATATTTGGTATTTTTGCATTATAAAAACATGAAATTTTATGATAAAAATCACAACAAAGATATGAATGAAAAAAGATAAAAATAGTATATAAAAGTATAGAATAGTATATTAGTATATTAAAGATAAAAATAGTAATTTACCAACTATCTAATCTAAGTATTTTAATCATTAATTGTATATTTGGTATTTTTTGCATTATAGAAACATGAAATTTTATGACAAATATCACAACAAAGATATGAATGAAAAAAGATAAAAATAGTATATAAAAGTATAGAATAGTATATTAGTATAAAATAGTATATTAAAGATAAAAATAGTAATTTACCAACTATCTAATCTAAGTATTTTAATCATTAATTGTATATTTGGTAATTTTTGCATTATAGAAACATGAAATTTTATGACAAATATCACAACAAAGATATGAATGAAAAAAGATAAAAATAGTATATAAAAGTATAGAATAGTATATTAGTATAAAATAGTATATTAAAGATAAAAATAGTAATTTACCAACTACCTAATCTAAGTATTTTAATCATTAATTGTATATTTGGTATTTTTTGCATTATAGAAACATGAAATTTTATGACAAATATCACAACAAAGATATGAATGAAAAAAGATAAAAATAATATATAAAAGTATAGAATAGTATATTAGTATAAAATAGTATATTAAAGATAAAAATAGTAATTTACCAACTATCCAATCTAAGTATTTTAATCATTAATTGTATATTTGGTATTTTTTGCAATATAGAAACATGAAATTTTATGACAAATATCACAACAAAGATATGAATGAAAAAAGATAAAAATAGTATATAAAAGTATAGAATAGTATATTAGTATAAAATAGTATATTAAAGATAAAAATAGTAATTTACCAACTATCTAATCTAAGTATTTTAATCATTAATTGTATATTTGGTATTTTTTTCTTTATAGAAACATGAAATTTTATGACAAATATCACAACAAAGATATGAATGAAAAAAGATAAAAATAGTATATAAAAGTATAGAATAGTATATTAGTATAAAATAGTATATTAAAGATAAAAATAGTAATTTACCAACTACCTAATCTAAGTATTTTAATCATTAATTGTATATTTGGTAATTTTTGCATTATAGAAACATGAAATTTTATGACAAATATCACAACAAAGATATGAATGAAAAAAGATAAAAATAGTATATAAAAGTATAGAATAGTATATTAGTATAAAATAGTATATTAAAGATAAAAATAGTAATTTACCAACTACCTAATCTAAGTATTTTAATCATTAATTGTATATTTGGTATTTTTGCATTATAAAAACATGAAATTTTATGATAAAAATCACAACAAAGATATGAATGAAAAAAGATAAAAATAGTATATAAAAGTATAGAATAGTATATTAGTATATTAAAGATAAAAATAGTAATTTACCAACTATCTAATCTAAGTATTTTAATCATTAATTGTATATTTGGTATTTTTTGCATTATAGAAACATGAAATTTTATGACAAATATCACAACAAAGATATGAATGAAAAAAGATAAAAATAGTATATAAAAGTATAGAATAGTATATTAGTATAAAATAGTATATTAAAGATAAAAATAGTAATTTACCAACTATCTAATCTAAGTATTTTAATCATTAATTGTATATTTGGTATTTTTTTCTTTATAGAAACATGAAATTTTATGACAAATATCACAACAAAGATATGAATGAAAAAAGATAAAAATAGTATATAAAAGTATAGAATAGTATATTAGTATAAAATAGTATATTAAAGATAAAAATAGTAATTTAAGAAATACCTAATCTAAGAATTTTAATCATTAATTGTATATTTGGTAATTTTTGCATTAAAGAAACATGAAATTTTATGACAAATATCACAACAAAGATATGAATGAAAAAAGATAAAAATAGTATATAAAAGTATAGAATAGTATATTAGTATAAAATAGTATATTAAAGATAAAAATAGTAATTTACCAACTACCTAATCTAAGTATTTTAATCATTAATTGTATATTTGGTATTTTTTGCATTATAGAAACATGAAATTTTATGACAAATATCACAACAAAGATATGAATGAAAAAAGATAAAAATAGTATATAAAAGTATAGAATAGTATATTAGTATAAAATAGTATATTAAAGATAAAAATAGTAATTTACCAACTACCTAATCTAAGTATTTTAATCATTAATTGTATATTTGGTATTTTTGCATTATAAAAACATGAAATTTTATGATAAAAATCACAACAAAGATATGAATGAAAAAAGATAAAAATAGTATATAAAAGTATAGAATAGTATATTAGTATATTAAAGATAAAAATAGTAATTTACCAACTATCTAATCTAAGTATTTTAATCATTAATTGTATATTTGGTATTTTTTGCATTATAGAAACATGAAATTTTATGACAAATATCACAACAAAGATATGAATGAAAAAAGATAAAAATAGTATATAAAAGTATAGAATAGTATATTAGTATAAAATAGTATATTAAAGATAAAAATAGTAATTTACCAACTATCTAATCTAAGTATTTTAATCATTAATTGTATATTTGGTAATTTTTGCATTATAGAAACATGAAATTTTATGACAAATATCACAACAAAGATATGAATGAAAAAAGATAAAAATAGTATATAAAAGTATAGAATAGTATATTAGTATAAAATAGTATATTAAAGATAAAAATAGTAATTTACCAACTACCTAATCTAAGTATTTTAATCATTAATTGTATATTTGGTATTTTTTGCATTATAGAAACATGAAATTTTATGACAAATATCACAACAAAGATATGAATGAAAAAAGATAAAAATAATATATAAAAGTATAGAATAGTATATTAGTATAAAATAGTATATTAAAGATAAAAATAGTAATTTACCAACTATCCAATCTAAGTATTTTAATCATTAATTGTATATTTGGTATTTTTTGCAATATAGAAACATGAAATTTTATGACAAATATCACAACAAAGATATGAATGAAAAAAGATAAAAATAGTATATAAAAGTATAGAATAGTATATTAGTATAAAATAGTATATTAAAGATAAAAATAGTAATTTACCAACTATCTAATCTAAGTATTTTAATCATTAATTGTATATTTGGTATTTTTTTCTTTATAGAAACATGAAATTTTATGACAAATATCACAACAAAGATATGAATGAAAAAAGATAAAAATAGTATATAAAAGTATAGAATAGTATATTAGTATAAAATAGTATATTAAAGATAAAAATAGTAATTTACCAACTACCTAATCTAAGTATTTTAATCATTAATTGTATATTTGGTAATTTTTGCATTATAGAAACATGAAATTTTATGACAAATATCACAACAAAGATATGAATGAAAAAAGATAAAAATAGTATATAAAAGTATAGAATAGTATATTAGTATAAAATAGTATATTAAAGATAAAAATAGTAATTTACCAACTACCTAATCTAAGTATTTTAATCATTAATTGTATATTTGGTATTTTTGCATTATAAAAACATGAAATTTTATGATAAAAATCACAACAAAGATATGAATGAAAAAAGATAAAAATAGTATATAAAAGTATAGAATAGTATATTAGTATATTAAAGATAAAAATAGTAATTTACCAACTATCTAATCTAAGTATTTTAATCATTAATTGTATATTTGGTATTTTTTGCATTATAGAAACATGAAATTTTATGACAAATATCACAACAAAGATATGAATGAAAAAAGATAAAAATAGTATATAAAAGTATAGAATAGTATATTAGTATAAAATAGTATATTAAAGATAAAAATAGTAATTTACCAACTATCTAATCTAAGTATTTTAATCATTAATTGTATATTTGGTATTTTTTTCTTTATAGAAACATGAAATTTTATGACAAATATCACAACAAAGATATGAATGAAAAAAGATAAAAATAGTATATAAAAGTATAGAATAGTATATTAGTATAAAATAGTATATTAAAGATAAAAATAGTAATTTAAGAAATACCTAATCTAAGAATTTTAATCATTAATTGTATATTTGGTAATTTTTGCATTAAAGAAACATGAAATTTTATGACAAATATCACAACAAAGATATGAATGAAAAAAGATAAAAATAGTATATAAAAGTATAGAATAGTATATTAGTATAAAATAGTATATTAAAGATAAAAATAGTAATTTACCAACTACCTAATCTAAGTATTTTAATCATTAATTGTATATTTGGTATTTTTTGCATTATAGAAACATGAAATTTTATGACAAATATCACAACAAAGATATGAATGAAAAAAGATAAAAATAATATATAAAAGTATAGAATAGTATATTAGTATAAAATAGTATATTAAAGATAAAAATAGTAATTTACCAACTATCCAATCTAAGTATTTTAATCATTAATTGTATATTTGGTATTTTTTGCATTATAGAAACATGAAATTTTATGACAAATATCACAACAAAGATATGAATGAAAAAAGATAAAAATAGTATATAAAAGTATAGAATAGTATATTAGTATAAAATAGTATATTAAAGATAAAAATAGTAATTTACCAACTATCTAATCTAAGTATTTTAATCATTAATTGTATATTTGGTATTTTTTTCTTTATAGAAACATGAAATTTTATGACAAATATCACAACAAAGATATGAATGAAAAAAGATAAAAATAGTATATAAAAGTATAGAATAGTATATTAGTATAAAATAGTATATTAAAGATAAAAATAGTAATTTACCAACTACCTAATCTAAGTATTTTAATCATTAATTGTATATTTGGTAATTTTTGCATTATAGAAACATGAAATTTTATGACAAATATCACAACAAAGATATGAATGAAAAAAGATAAAAATAGTATATAAAAGTATAGAATAGTGTATTAGTATAAAATAGTATATTAAAGATAAAAATAGTAATTTACCAACTACCTAATCTAAGTATTTTAATCATTAATTGTATATTTGGTATTTTTGCATTATAAAAACATGAAATTTTATGATAAAAATCACAACAAAGATATGAATGAAAAAAGATAAAAATAGTATATAAAAGTATAGAATAGTATATTAGTATATTAAAGATAAAAATAGTAATTTACCAACTATCTAATCTAAGTATTTTAATCATTAATTGTATATTTGGTATTTTTTTCTTTATAGAAACATGAAATTTTATGACAAATATCACAACAAAGATATGAATGAAAAAAGATAAAAATAGTATATAAAAGTATAGAATAGTATATTAGTATAAAATAGTATATTAAAGATAAAAATAGTAATTTACCAACTACCTAATCTAAGAATTTTAATCATTAATTGTATATTTGGTAATTTTTGCATTATAGAAACATGAAATTTTATGACAAATATCACAACAAAGATATGAATGAAAAAAGATAAAAATAGTATATAAAAGTATAGAATAGTGTATTAGTATAAAATAGTATATTAAAGATAAAAATAGTAATTTACCAACTACCTAATCTAAGTATTTTAATCATTAATTGTATATTTGGTATTTTTTGCATTATAGAATCATGAAATTTTATGACAAATATCACAACAAAGATATGAATGAAAAAAGATAAAAATAATATATAAAAGTATAGAATAGTATATTAGTATAAAATAGTATATTAAAGATAAAAATAGTAATTTACCAACTATCCAATCTAAGTATTTTAATCATTAATTGTATATTTGGTATTTTTTTCTTGATAGAAACATGAAATTTTATGACAAATATCACAACAAAGATATGAATGAAAAAATATAAAAATAGTATATAAAAGTATAGAATAGTATATTAGTATAAAATAGTATATTAAAGATAAAAATAGTAATTTACCAACTACCTAATCTAAGTATTTTAATCATTAATTGTATATTTGGTATTTTTTGCATTATAGAAACATGAAATTTTATGACGAATATCACAACAAAGATATGAATGAAAAAAGATAAAAATAGTATATAAAAGTATAGAATAGTATATTAGTATAAAATAGTATATTAAAGACAAAAAATAGTAATTTACCAACTACCTAATCTAAGTATTTTAATCATTAATTGTATATTTGGTATTTTTTGCATTATAGAAACATGAAATTTTATGACTTATATCACAACAAAGATATGAATGAAAAAAGATAAAAATAGTATATAAAAGTATAGAATAGTATATTAGTATATTAAAGATAAAAATAGTAATTTACCAACTATCTAATCTAAGTATTTTAATCATTAATTGTATATTTGGTATTTTTTGCATTATAGAAACATGAAATTTTATGACAAATATCACAACAAAGATATGAATGAAAAAAGATAAAAATAGAATATAAAAGTACAGAATAGTATATTAGTATAAAATAGTATATTAAAGATAAAAATAGTAATTTACCAACTATCTAATCTAAGTATTTTAATCATTAATTGTATATTTGGTATTTTTTTCTTTATAGAAACATGAAATTTTATGACAAATATCACAACAAAGATATGAATGAAAAAAGATAAAAATAGTATATAAAAGTATAGAATAGTATATTAGTATAAAATAGTATATTAAAGATAAAAATAGTAATTTACCAACTACCTAATCTAAGTATTTTAATCATTAATTGTATATTTGGTATTTTTGCATTATAAAAACATGAAATTTTATGATAAAAATCACAACAAAGATATGAATGAAAAAAGATAAAAATAGTATATAAAAGTATAGAATAGTATATTAGTATATTAAAGATAAAAATAGTAATTTACCAACTATCTAATCTAAGTATTTTAATCATTAATTGTATATTTGGTATTTTTTGCATTATAGAAACATGAAATTTTATGACAAATATCAAAACAAAGATATGAATGAAAAAAGATAAAAATAGTATATAAAAGTATAGAATAGTATATTAGTATAAAATAGTATATTAAAGATAAAAATAGTAATTTACCAACTATCTAATCTAAGTATTTTAATCATTAATTGTATATTTGGTATTTTTTTCTTTATAGAAACATGAAATTTTATGACAAATATCACAACAAAGATATGAATGAAAAAAGATGAAAATAGTATATAAAAGTATAGAATAGTATATTAGTATAAAATAGTATATTAAAGATAAAAATAGTAATTTACCAACTACCTAATCTAAGTATTTTAATCATTAATTGTATATTTGGTAATTTTTGCATTATAGAAACATGAAATTTTATGACAAATATCACAACAAAGATATGAATGAAAAAAGATAAAAATAGTATATAAAAGTATAGAATAGTATATTAGTATAAAATAGTATATTAAAGATAAAAATAGTAATTTACCAACTACCTAATCTAAGTATTTTAATCATTAATTGTATATTTGGTATTTTTTGCATTATAGAAACAAGAAATTTTATGACAAATATCACAACAAAGATATGAATGAAAAAAGATAAAAATAATATATAAAAGTATAGAATAGTATATTAGTATAAAATAGTATATTAAAGATAAAAATAGTAATTTACCAACTATCCAATCTAAGTATTTTAATCATTAATTGTATATTTGGTATTTTTTGCATTATAGAAACATGAAATTTTATGACAAATATCACAACAAAGATATGAATGAAAAAAGATAAAAATAGTATATAAAAGTATAGAATAGTATATTAGTATAAAATAGTATATTAAAGATAAAAATAGTAATTTACCAACTATCTAATCTAAGTATTTTAATCATTAATTGTATATTTGGTATTTTTTTCTTTATAGAAACATGAAATTTTATGACAAATATCACAACAAAGATATGAATGAAAAAAGATAAAAATAGTATATAAAAGTATAGAATAGTATATTAGTATAAAATAGTATATTAAAGATAAAAATAGTAATTTACCAACTACCTAATCTAAGTATTTTAATCATTAATTGTATATTTGGTAATTTTTGCATTATAGAAACATGAAATTTTATGACAAATATCACAACAAAGATATGAATGAAAAAAGATAAAAATAGTATATAAAAGTATAGAATAGTATATTAGTATAAAATAGTATATTAAAGATAAAAATAGTAATTTACCAACTACCTAATCTAAGTATTTTAATCATTAATTGTATATTTGGTATTTTTTGCATTATAGAAACAAGAAATTTTATGACAAATATCACAACAAAGATATGAATGAAAAAAGATAAAAATAGTATATAAAAGTATAGCATAGTATATTAGTATATTAAAGATAAAAATAGTAATTTACCAACTATCTTATCTAAGTATTTTAATCATTAATTGTATATTTGGTATTTTTTTCTTTATAGAAACATGAAATTTTATGACAAATATCACAACAAAGATATGAATGAAAAAAGATAAAAATAGTATATAAAAGTATAGAATAGTATATTAGTATAAAATAGTATATTAAAGATAAAAATAGTAATTTACCAACTACCTAATCTAAGAATTTTAATCATTAATTGTATATTTGGTAATTTTTGCATTATAGAAACATGAAATTTTATGACAAATATCACAACAAAGATATGAATGAAAAAAGATAAAAATAGTATATAAAAGTATAGAATAGTGTATTAGTATAAAATAGTATATTAAAGATAAAAATAGTAATTTACCAACTACCTAATCTAAGTATTTTAATCATTAATTGTATATTTGGTATTTTTTGCATTATAGAATCATGAAATTTTATGACAAATATCACAACAAAGATATGAATGAAAAAAGATAAAAATAATATATAAAAGTATAGAATAGTATATTAGTATAAAATAGTATATTAAAGATAAAAATAGTAATTTACCAACTATCCAATCTAAGTATTTTAATCATTAATTGTATATTTGGTATTTTTTTCTTGATAGAAACATGAAATTTTATGACAAATATCACAACAAAGATATGAATGAAAAAATATAAAAATAGTATATAAAAGTATAGAATAGTATATTAGTATAAAATAGTATATTAAAGATAAAAATAGTAATTTACCAACTACCTAATCTAAGTATTTTAATCATTAATTGTATATTTGGTATTTTTTGCATTATAGAAACATGAAATTTTATGACGAATATCACAACAAAGATATGAATGAAAAAAGATAAAAATAGTATATAAAAGTATAGAATAGTATATTAGTATAAAATAGTATATTAAAGACAAAAAATAGTAATTTACCAACTACCTAATCTAAGTATTTTAATCATTAATTGTATATTTGGTATTTTTTGCATTATAGAAACATGAAATTTTATGACTTATATCACAACAAAGATATGAATGAAAAAAGATAAAAATAGTATATAAAAGTATAGAATAGTATATTAGTATATTAAAGATAAAAATAGTAATTTACCAACTATCTAATCTAAGTATTTTAATCATTAATTGTATATTTGGTATTTTTTGCATTATAGAAACATGAAATTTTATGACAAATATCACAACAAAGATATGAATGAAAAAAGATAAAAATAGTATATAAAAGTATAGAATAGTATATTAGTATAAAATAGTATATTAAAGATAAAAATAGTAATTTACCAACTATCTAATCTAAGTATTTTAATCATTAATTGTATATTTGGTATTTTTTTCTTTATAGAAACATGAAATTTTATGACAAATATCACAACAAAGATATGAATGAAAAAAGATAAAAATAGTATATAAAAGTATAGAATAGTATATTAGTATAAAATAGTATATTAAAGATAAAAATAGTAATTTACCAACTACCTAATCTAAGTATTTTAATCATTAATTGTATATTTGGTATTTTTGCATTATAAAAACATGAAATTTTATGATAAAAATCACAACAAAGATATGAATGAAAAAAGATAAAAATAGTATATAAAAGTATAGAATAGTATATTAGTATATTAAAGATAAAAATAGTAATTTACCAACTATCTAATCTAAGTATTTTAATCATTAATTGTATATTTGGTATTTTTTGCATTATAGAAACATGAAATTTTATGACAAATATCAAAACAAAGATATGAATGAAAAAAGATAAAAATAGTATATAAAAGTATAGAATAGTATATTAGTATAAAATAGTATATTAAAGATAAAAATAGTAATTTACCAACTATCTAATCTAAGTATTTTAATCATTAATTGTATATTTGGTATTTTTTTCTTTATAGAAACATGAAATTTTATGACAAATATCACAACAAAGATATGAATGAAAAAAGATGAAAATAGTATATAAAAGTATAGAATAGTATATTAGTATAAAATAGTATATTAAAGATAAAAATAGTAATTTACCAACTACCTAATCTAAGTATTTTAATCATTAATTGTATATTTGGTAATTTTTGCATTATAGAAACATGAAATTTTATGACAAATATCACAACAAAGATATGAATGAAAAAAGATAAAAATAGTATATAAAAGTATAGAATAGTATATTAGTATAAAATAGTATATTAAAGATAAAAATAGTAATTTACCAACTACCTAATCTAAGTATTTTAATCATTAATTGTATATTTGGTATTTTTTGCATTATAGAAACAAGAAATTTTATGACAAATATCACAACAAAGATATGAATGAAAAAAGATAAAAATAATATATAAAAGTATAGAATAGTATATTAGTATAAAATAGTATATTAAAGATAAAAATAGTAATTTACCAACTATCCAATCTAAGTATTT
This sequence comes from Argiope bruennichi, assembly GCF_947563725.1. Taxonomy (NCBI): domain Eukaryota; kingdom Metazoa; phylum Arthropoda; class Arachnida; order Araneae; family Araneidae; genus Argiope; species Argiope bruennichi. The sequence goes on along the minus strand of NC_079161.1, from coordinate 43,811,406 downwards.
TAATCATTAATTGTATATTTGGTATTTTTTGCATTATAGAAACATGAAATTTTATGACAAATATCACAACAAAGATATGAATGAAAAAAGATAAAAATAGTATATAAAAGTATAGAATAGTATATTAGTATAAAATAGTATATTAAAGATAAAAATAGTAATTTACCAACTATCTAATCTAAGTATTTTAATCATTAATTGTATATTTGGTATTTTTTTCTTTATAGAAACATGAAATTTTATGACAAATATCACAACAAAGATATGAATGAAAAAAGATAAAAATAGTATATAAAAGTATAGAATAGTATATTAGTATAAAATAGTATATTAAAGATAAAAATAGTAATTTACCAACTACCTAATCTAAGTATTTTAATCATTAATTGTATATTTGGTAATTTTTGCATTATAGAAACATGAAATTTTATGACAAATATCACAACAAAGATATGAATGAAAAAAGATAAAAATAGTATATAAAAGTATAGAATAGTATATTAGTATAAAATAGTATATTAAAGATAAAAATAGTAATTTACCAACTACCTAATCTAAGTATTTTAATCATTAATTGTATATTTGGTATTTTTTGCATTATAGAAACAAGAAATTTTATGACAAATATCACAACAAAGATATGAATGAAAAAAGATAAAAATAGTATATAAAAGTATAGAATAGTATATTAGTATATTAAAGATAAAAATAGTAATTTACCAACTATCTAATCTAAGTATTTTAATCATTAATTGTATATTTGGTATTTTTTGCATTATAGAAACATGAAATTTTATGACAAATATCACAACAAAGATATGAATGAAAAAAGATAAAAATAGTATATAAAAGTATAGAATAGTATATTAGTATAAAATAGTATATTGAAGATAAAAATAGTAATTTACCAACTATCTAATCTAAGTATTTTAATCATTAATTGTATATTTGGTATTTTTTTCTTTATAGAAACATGAAATTTTATGACAAATATCACAACAAAGATATGAATGAAAAAAGATAAAAATAGTATATAAAAGTATAGAATAGTATATTAGTATCAAATAGTATATTAAAGATAAAAATAGTAATTTACCAACTACCTAATCTAAGTATTTTAATCATTAATTGTATATTTGGTAATTTTTGCATTATAGAAACATGAAATTTTATGACAAATATCACAACAAAGATATGAATGAAAAAAGATAAAAATAGTATATAAAAGTGTAGAATAGTATATTAGTATAAAATAGTATATTAAAGATAAAAATAGTAATTTACCAACTACCTAATCTAAGTATTTTAATCATTAATTGTATATTTGGTATTTTTGCATTATAAAAACATGAAATTTTATGATAAAAATCACAACAAAGATATGAATGAAAAAAGATAAAAATAGTATATAAAAGTATAGAATAGTATATTAGTATATTAAAGATAAAAATAGTAATTTACCAACTATCTAATCTAAGTATTTTAATCATTAATTGTATATTTGGTATTTTTTGCATTATAGAAACATGAAATTTTATGACAAATATCACAACAAAGATATGAATGAAAAAAGATAAAAATAGTATATAAAAGTATAGAATTGTATATTAGTATAAAATAGTATATTAAAGATAAAAATAGTAATTTACCAACTATCTAATCTAAGTATTTTAATCATTAATTGTATATTTGGTATTTTTTTCTTTATAGAAACATGAAATTTTATGACAAATATCACAACAAAGATATGAATGAAAAAAGATAAAAATAGTATATAAAAGTATAGAATAGTATATTAGTATAAAATAGTATATTAAAGATAAAAATAGTAATTTACCAACTACCTAATCTAAGTATTTTAATCATTAATTGTATATTTGGTAATTTTTGCATTATAGAAACATGAAATTTTATGACAAATATCACAACAAAGATATGAATGAAAAAAGATAAAAATAGTATATAAAAGTATAGAATAGTATATTAGTATAAAATAGTATATTAAAGATAAAAATAGTAATTTACCAACTACCTAATCTAAGTATTTTAATCATTAATTGTATATTTGGTATTTTTTGCATTATAGAAACAAGAAATTTTATGACAAATATCACAACAAAGATATGAATGAAAAAAGATAAAAATAATATATAAAAGTATAGAATAGTATATTAGTATAAAATAGTATATTAAAGATAAAAATAGTAATTTACCAACTATCCAATCTAAGTATTTTAATCATTAATTGTATATTTGGTATTTTTTGCATTATAGAAACATGAAATTTTATGACAAATATCACAACAAAGATATGAATGAAAAAAGATAAAAATAGTATATAAAAGTATAGAATAGTATATTAGTATATTAAAGATAAAAATAGTAATTTACCAACTATCTAATCTAAGTATTTTAATCATTAATTGTATATTTGGTATTTTTTGCATTATAGAAACATGAAATTTTATGACAAATATCACAACAAAGATATGAATGAAAAAAGATAAAAATAGTATATAAAAGTATAGAATAGTATATTAGTATAAAATAGTATATTGAAGATAAAAATAGTAATTTACCAACTATCTAATCTAAGTATTTTAATCATTAATTGTATATTTGGTATTTTTTTCTTTATAGAAACATGAAATTTTATGACAAATATCACAACAAAGATATGAATGAAAAAAGATAAAAATAGTATATAAAAGTATAGAATAGTATATTAGTATAAAATAGTATATTAAAGATAAAAATAGTAATTTACCAACTACCTAATCTAAGTATTTTAATCATTAATTGTATATTTGGTAATTTTTGCATTATAGAAACATGAAATTTTATGACAAATATCACAACAAAGATATGAATGAAAAAAGATAAAAATAGTATATAAAAGTGTAGAATAGTATATTAGTATAAAATAGTATATTAAAGATAAAAATAGTAATTTACCAACTACCTTATCTAAGTATTTTAATCATTAATTGTATATTTGGTATTTTTGCATTATAAAAACATGAAATTTTATGATAAAAATCACAACAAAGATATGAATGAAAAAAGATAAAAATAGTATATAAAAGTATAGAATAGTATATTAGTATATTAAAGATAAAAATAGTAATTTACCATCTATCTAATCTAAGTATTTTAATCATTAATTGTATATTTGGTATTTTTTGCATTATAGAAACATGAAATTTTATGACAAATATCACAACAAAGATATGAATGAAAAAAGATAAAAATAGTATATAAAAGTATAGAATTGTATATTAGTATAAAATAGTATATTAAAGATAAAAATAGTAATTTACCAACTATCTAATCTAAGTATTTTAATCATTAATTGTATATTTGGTATTTTTTTCTTTATAGAAACATGAAATTTTATGACAAATATCACAACAAAGATATGAATGAAAAAAGATAAAAATAGTATATAAAAGTATAGAATAGTATATTAGTATAAAATAGTATATTAAAGATAAAAATAGTAATTTACCAACTACCTAATCTAAGTATTTTAATCATTAATTGTATATTTGGTAATTTTTGCATTATAGAAACATGAAATTTTATGACAAATATCACAACAAAGATATGAATGAAAAAAGATAAAAATAGTATATAAAAGTATAGAATAGTATATTAGTATAAAATAGTATATTAAAGATAAAAATAGTAATTTACCAACTACCTAATCTAAGTATTTTAATCATTAATTGTATATTTGGTATTTTTTGCATTATAGAAACAAGAAATTTTATGACAAATATCACAACAAAGATATGAATGAAAAAAGATAAAAATAATATATAAAAGTATAGAATAGTATATTAGTATAAAACAGTATATTAAAGATAAAAATAGTAATTTACCAACTATCCAATCTAAGTATTTTAATCATTAATTGTATATTTGGTATTTTTTGCATTATAGAAACATGAAATTTTATGACAAATATCACAACAAAGATATGAATGAAAAAAGATAAAAATAGTATATAAAAGTATAGAATAGTATATTAGTATATTAAAGATAAAAATAGTAATTTACCAACTATCTAATCTAAGTATTTTAATCATTAATTGTATATTTGGTATTTTTTGCATTATAGAAACATGAAATTTTATGACAAATATCACAACAAAGATATGAATGAAAAAAGATAAAAATAGTATATAAAAGTATAGAATAGTATATTAGTATAAAATAGTATATTAAAGATAAAAATAGTAATTTACCAACTATCTAATCTAAGTATTTTAATCATTAATTGTATATTTGGTATTTTTTTTCTTTATAGAAACATGAAATTTTATGACAAATATCACAACAAAGATATGAATGAAAAAAGATAAAAATAGTATATAAAAGTATAGAATAGTATATTAGTATAAAATAGTATATTAAAGATAAAAATAGTAATTTACCAACTACCTAATCTAAGTATTTTAATCATTAATTGTATATTTGGTAATTTTTGCATTATAGAAACATGAAATTTTATGACAAATATCACAACAAAGATATGAATGAAAAAAGATAAAAATAGTATATAAAAGTATAGAATAGTATATTAGTATAAAATAGTATATTAAAGATAAAAATAGTAATTTACCAACTACCTAATCTAAGTATTTTAATCATTAATTGTATATTTGGTATTTTTTGCATTATAGAAACATGAAATTTTATGACAAATATCACAACAAAGATATGAATGAAAAAAGATAAAAATAATATATAAAAGTATAGAATAGTATATTAGTATAAAATAGTATATTAAAGATAAAAATAGTAATTTACCAACTACCTAATCTAAGTATTTTAATCATTAATTGTATATTTGGTAATTTTTGCATTATAGAAACATGAAATTTTATGACAAATATCACAACAAAGATATGAATGAAAAAAGATAAAAATAGTATATAAAAGTATAGAATAGTATATTAGTATAAAATAGTATATTAAAGATAAAAATAGTAATTTACCAACTACCTAATCTAAGTATTTTAATCATTAATTGTATATTTGGTATTTTTTGCATTATAGAAACAAGAAATTTTATGACAAATATCACAACAAAGATATGAATGAAAAAAGATAAAAATAATATATAAAAGTATAGAATAGTATATTAGTATAAAATAGTATATTAAAGATAAAAATAGTAATTTACCAACTATCCAATCTAAGTATTTTAATCATTAATTGTATATTTGGTATTTTTTGCATTATAGAAACATGAAATTTTATGACAAATATCACAACAAAGATATGAATGAAAAAAGATAAAAATAGTATATAAAAGTATAGAATAGTATATTAGTATATTAAAGATAAAAATAGTAATTTACCAACTATCTAATCTAAGTATTTTAATCATTAATTGTATATTTGGTATTTTTTGCATTATAGAAACATGAAATTTTATGACAAATATCACAACAAAGATATGAATGAAAAAAGATAAAAATAGTATATAAAAGTATAGAATAGTATATTAGTATAAAATAGTATATTGAAGATAAAAATAGTAATTTACCAACTATCTAATCTAAGTATTTTAATCATTAATTGTATATTTGGTATTTTTTTCTTTATAGAAACATGAAATTTTATGACAAATATCACAACAAAGATATGAATGAAAAAAGATAAAAATAGTATATAAAAGTATAGAATAGTATATTAGTATAAAATAGTATATTAAAGATAAAAATAGTAATTTACCAACTACCTAATCTAAGTATTTTAATCATTAATTGTATATTTGGTAATTTTTGCATTATAGAAACATGAAATTTTATGACAAATATCACAACAAAGATATGAATGAAAAAAGATAAAAATAGTATATAAAAGTGTAGAATAGTATATTAGTATAAAATAGTATATTAAAGATAAAAATAGTAATTTACCAACTACCTTATCTAAGTATTTTAATCATTAATTGTATATTTGGTATTTTTGCATTATAAAAACATGAAATTTTATGATAAAAATCACAACAAAGATATGAATGAAAAAAGATAAAAATAGTATATAAAAGTATAGAATAGTATATTAGTATATTAAAGATAAAAATAGTAATTTACCATCTATCTAATCTAAGTATTTTAATCATTAATTGTATATTTGGTATTTTTTGCATTATAGAAACATGAAATTTTATGACAAATATCACAACAAAGATATGAATGAAAAAAGATAAAAATAGTATATAAAAGTATAGAATTGTATATTAGTATAAAATAGTATATTAAAGATAAAAATAGTAATTTACCAACTATCTAATCTAAGTATTTTAATCATTAATTGTATATTTGGTATTTTTTTCTTTATAGAAACATGAAATTTTATGACAAATATCACAACAAAGATATGAATGAAAAAAGATAAAAATAGTATATAAAAGTATAGAATAGTATATTAGTATAAAATAGTATATTAAAGATAAAAATAGTAATTTACCAACTACCTAATCTAAGTATTTTAATCATTAATTGTATATTTGGTATTTTTTGCATTATAGAAACAAGAAATTTTATGACAAATATCACAACAAAGATATGAATGAAAAAAGATAAAAATAATATATAAAAGTATAGAATAGTATATTAGTATAAAATAGTATATTAAAGATAAAAATAGTAATTTACCAACTATCCAATCTAAGTATTTTAATCATTAATTGTATATTTGGTATTTTTTGCATTATAGAAACATGAAATTTTATGACAAATATCACAACAAAGATATGAATGAAAAAAGATAAAAATAGTATATAAAAGTATAGAATAGTATATTAGTATATTAAAGATAAAAATAGTAATTTACCAACTATCTAATCTAAGTATTTTAATCATTAATTGTATATTTGGTATTTTTTGCATTATAGAAACATGAAATTTTATGACAAATATCACAACAAAGATATGAATGAAAAAAGATAAAAATAGTATATAAAAGTATAGAATAGTATATTAGTATAAAATAGTATATTGAAGATAAAAATAGTAATTTACCAACTATCTAATCTAAGTATTTTAATCATTAATTGTATATTTGGTATTTTTTTCTTTATAGAAACATGAAATTTTATGACAAATATCACAACAAAGATATGAATGAAAAAAGATAAAAATAGTATATAAAAGTATAGAATAGTATATTAGTATAAAATAGTATATTAAAGATAAAAATAGTAATTTACCAACTACCTAATCTAAGTATTTTAATCATTAATTGTATATTTGGTAATTTTTGCATTATAGAAACATGAAATTTTATGACAAATATCACAACAAAGATATGAATGAAAAAAGATAAAAATAGTATATAAAAGTGTAGAATAGTATATTAGTATAAAATAGTATATTAAAGATAAAAATAGTAATTTACCAACTACCTTATCTAAGTATTTTAATCATTAATTGTATATTTGGTATTTTTGCATTATAAAAACATGAAATTTTATGATAAAAATCACAACAAAGATATGAATGAAAAAAGATAAAAATAGTATATAAAAGTATAGAATAGTATATTAGTATATTAAAGATAAAAATAGTAATTTACCATCTATCTAATCTAAGTATTTTAATCATTAATTGTATATTTGGTATTTTTTGCATTATAGAAACATGAAATTTTATGACAAATATCACAACAAAGATATGAATGAAAAAAGATAAAAATAGTATATAAAAGTATAGAATTGTATATTAGTATAAAATAGTATATTAAAGATAAAAATAGTAATTTACCAACTATCTAATCTAAGTATTTTAATCATTAATTGTATATTTGGTATTTTTTTCTTTATAGAAACATGAAATTTTATGACAAATATCACAACAAAGATATGAATGAAAAAAGATAAAAATAGTATATAAAAGTATAGAATAGTATATTAGTATAAAATAGTATATTAAAGATAAAAATAGTAATTTACCAACTACCTAATCTAAGTATTTTAATCATTAATTGTATATTTGGTAATTTTTGCATTATAGAAACATGAAATTTTATGACAAATATCACAACAAAGATATGAATGAAAAAAGATAAAAATAGTATATAAAAGTATAGAATAGTATATTAGTATAAAATAGTATATTAAAGATAAAAATAGTAATTTACCAACTACCTAATCTAAGTATTTTAATCATTAATTGTATATTTGGTATTTTTTGCATTATAGAAACAAGAAATTTTATGACAAATATCACAACAAAGATATGAATGAAAAAAGATAAAAATAATATATAAAAGTATAGAATAGTATATTAGTATAAAACAGTATATTAAAGATAAAAATAGTAATTTACCAACTATCCAATCTAAGTATTTTAATCATTAATTGTATATTTGGTATTTTTTGCATTATAGAAACATGAAATTTTATGACAAATATCACAACAAAGATATGAATGAAAAAAGATAAAAATAGTATATAAAAGTATAGAATAGTATATTAGTATATTAAAGATAAAAATAGTAATTTACCAACTATCTAATCTAAGTATTTTAATCATTAATTGTATATTTGGTATTTTTTGCATTATAGAAACATGAAATTTTATGACAAATATCACAACAAAGATATGAATGAAAAAAGATAAAAATAGTATATAAAAGTATAGAATAGTATATTAGTATAAAATAGTATATTAAAGATAAAAATAGTAATTTACCAACTATCTAATCTAAGTATTTTAATCATTAATTGTATATTTGGTATTTTTTTCTTTATAGAAACATGAAATTTTATGACAAATATCACAACAAAGATATGAATGAAAAAAGATAAAAATAGTATATAAAAGTATAGAATAGTATATTAGTATAAAATAGTATATTAAAGATAAAAATAGTAATTTACCAACTACCTAATCTAAGTATTTTAATCATTAATTGTATATTTGGTAATTTTTGCATTATAGAAACATGAAATTTTATGACAAATATCACAACAAAGATATGAATGAAAAAAGATAAAAATAGTATATAAAAGTATAGAATAGTATATTAGTATAAAATAGTATATTAAAGATAAAAATAGTAATTTACCAACTACCTAATCTAAGTATTTTAATCATTAATTGTATATTTGGTATTTTTTGCATTATAGAAACATGAAATTTTATGACAAATATCACAACAAAGATATGAATGAAAAAAGATAAAAATAATATATAAAAGTATAGAATAGTATATTAGTATAAAATAGTATATTAAAGATAAAAATAGTAATTTACCAACTACCTAATCTAAGTATTTTAATCATTAATTGTATATTTGGTAATTTTTGCATTATAGAAACATGAAATTTTATGACAAATATCACAACAAAGATATGAATGAAAAAAGATAAAAATAGTATATAAAAGTATAGAATAGTATATTAGTATAAAATAGTATATTAAAGATAAAAATAGTAATTTACCAACTACCTAATCTAAGTATTTTAATCATTAATTGTATATTTGGTATTTTTTGCATTATAGAAACAAGAAATTTTATGACAAATATCACAACAAAGATATGAATGAAAAAAGATAAAAATAATATATAAAAGTATAGAATAGTATATTAGTATAAAATAGTATATTAAAGATAAAAATAGTAATTTACCAACTATCCAATCTAAGTATTTTAATCATTAATTGTATATTTGGTATTTTTTGCATTATAGAAACATGAAATTTTATGACAAATATCACAACAAAGATATGAATGAAAAAAGATAAAAATAGTATATAAAAGTATAGAATAGTATATTAGTATATTAAAGATAAAAATAGTAATTTACCAACTATCTAATCTAAGTATTTTAATCATTAATTGTATATTTGGTATTTTTTGCATTATAGAAACATGAAATTTTATGACAAATATCACAACAAAGATATGAATGAAAAAAGATAAAAATAGTATATAAAAGTATAGAATAGTATATTAGTATAAAATAGTATATTGAAGATAAAAATAGTAATTTACCAACTATCTAATCTAAGTATTTTAATCATTAATTGTATATTTGGTATTTTTTTCTTTATAGAAACATGAAATTTTATGACAAATATCACAACAAAGATATGAATGAAAAAAGATAAAAATAGTATATAAAAGTATAGAATAGTATATTAGTATAAAATAGTATATTAAAGATAAAAATAGTAATTTACCAACTACCTAATCTAAGTATTTTAATCATTAATTGTATATTTGGTAATTTTTGCATTATAGAAACATGAAATTTTATGACAAATATCACAACAAAGATATGAATGAAAAAAGATAAAAATAGTATATAAAAGTGTAGAATAGTATATTAGTATAAAATAGTATATTAAAGATAAAAATAGTAATTTACCAACTACCTTATCTAAGTATTTTAATCATTAATTGTATATTTGGTATTTTTGCATTATAAAAACATGAAATTTTATGATAAAAATCACAACAAAGATATGAATGAAAAAAGATAAAAATAGTATATAAAAGTATAGAATAGTATATTAGTATATTAAAGATAAAAATAGTAATTTACCATCTATCTAATCTAAGTATTTTAATCATTAATTGTATATTGGGTATTTTTTGCATTATAGAAACATGAAATTTTATGACAAATATCACAACAAAGATATGAATGAAAAAAGATAAAAATAGTATATAAAAGTATAGAATTGTATATTAGTATAAAATAGTATATTAAAGATAAAAATAGTAATTTACCAACTATCTAATCTAAGTATTTTAATCATTAATTGTATATTTGGTATTTTTTTCTTTATAGAAACATGAAATTTTATGACAAATATCACAACAAAGATATGAATGAAAAAAGATAAAAATAGTATATAAAAGTATAGAATAGTATATTAGTATAAAATAGTATATTAAAGATAAAAATAGTAATTTACCAACTACCTAATCTAAGTATTTTAATCATTAATTGTATATTTGGTAATTTTTGCATTATAGAAACATGAAATTTTATGACAAATATCACAACAAAGATATGAATGAAAAAAGATAAAAATAGTATATAAAAGTATAGAATAGTATATTAGTATAAAATAGTATATTAAAGATAAAAATAGTAATTTACCAACTACCTAATCTAAGTATTTTAATCATTAATTGTATATTTGGTATTTTTTGCATTATAGAAACAAGAAATTTTATGACAAATATCACAACAAAGATATGAATGAAAAAAGATAAAAATAATATATAAAAGTATAGAATAGTATATTAGTATAAAACAGTATATTAAAGATAAAAATAGTAATTTACCAACTATCCAATCTAAGTATTTTAATCATTAATTGTATATTTGGTATTTTTTGCATTATAGAAACATGAAATTTTATGACAAATATCACAACAAAGATATGAATGAAAAAAGATAAAAATAGTATATAAAAGTATAGAATAGTATATTAGTATATTAAAGATAAAAATAGTAATTTACCAACTATCTAATCTAAGTATTTTAATCATTAATTGTATATTTGGTATTTTTTGCATTATAGAAACATGAAATTTTATGACAAATATCACAACAAAGATATGAATGAAAAAAGATAAAAATAGTATATAAAAGTATAGAATAGTATATTAGTATAAAATAGTATATTAAAGATAAAAATAGTAATTTACCAACTATCTAATCTAAGTATTTTAATCATTAATTGTATATTTGGTATTTTTTTCTTTATAGAAACATGAAATTTTATGACAAATATCACAACAAAGATATGAATGAAAAAAGATAAAAATAGTATATAAAAGTATAGAATAGTATATTAGTATAAAATAGTATATTAAAGATAAAAATAGTAATTTACCAACTACCTAATCTAAGTATTTTAATCATTAATTGTATATTTGGTAATTTTTGCATTATAGAAACATGAAATTTTATGACAAATATCACAACAAAGATATGAATGAAAAAAGATAAAAATAGTATATAAAAGTATAGAATAGTATATTAGTATAAAATAGTATATTAAAGATAAAAATAGTAATTTACCAACTACCTAATCTAAGTATTTTAATCATTAATTGTATATTTGGTATTTTTTGCATTATAGAAACATGAAATTTTATGACAAATATCACAACAAAGATATGAATGAAAAAAGATAAAAATAATATATAAAAGTATAGAATAGTATATTAGTATAAAATAGTATATTAAAGATAAAAATAGTAATTTACCAACTATCCAATCTAAGTATTTTAATCATTAATTGTATATTTGGTATTTTTTGCATTATAGAAACATGAAATTTTATGCAAATATCACAACAAAGATATGAATGAAAAAATATAAAAATAGTATATAAAAGTATAGAATAGTATATTAGTATAAAATAGTATATTAAAGATAAAAATAGTAATTTACCAACTATCTAATCTAAGTATTTTAATCATTAATTGTATATTTGGTATTTTTTGCATTATAGAAACATGAAATTTTATGACAAATATCACAACAAAGATATGAATGAAAAAAGATAAAAATAGTATATAAAAGTATAGAATAGTATATTAGTATATTAAAGATAAAAATAGTAATTTACCAACTATCTAATCTAAGTATTTTAATCATTAATTGTATATTTGGTATTTTTTGCATTATAGAAACATGAAATTTTATGACAAATATCACAACAAAGATATGAATGAAAAAAGATAAAAATAGTATATAAAAGTATAGAATAGTATATTAGTATAAAATAGTATATTAAAGATAAAAATAGTAATTTACCAACTATCTAATCTAAGTATTTTAATCATTAATTGTATATTTGGTATTTTTTTCTTTATAGAAACATGAAATTTTATGACAAATATCACAACAAAGATATGAATGAAAAAAGATAAAAATAGTATATAAAAGTATAGAATAGTATATTAGTATAAAATAGTATATTAAAGATAAAAATAGTAATTTACCAACTACCTAATCTAAGTATTTTAATCATTAATTGTATATTTGGTATTTTTTGCATTATAGAAACATGAAATTTTATGACAAATATCACAACAAAGATATGAATGAAAAAAGATAAAAATAGTATATAAAAGTATAGAATAGTATATTAGTATAAAATAGTATATTAAAGACAAAAAATAGTAATTTACCAACTACCTAATCTAAGTATTTTAATCATTAATTGTATATTTGGTATTTTTTGCATTATAGAAACATGAAATTTTATGACAAATATCACAACAAAGATATGAATGAAAAAAGATAAAAATAATATATAAAAGTATAGAATAGTATATTAGTATAAAATAGTATATTAAAGATAAAAATAGTAATTTACTAACTACCTAATCTAAGTATTTTAATCATTAATTGTATATTTGGTATTTTTTGCATTATAGAAACATGAAATTTTATGACAAATATCACAACAAAGATATGAATGAAAAAAGATAAAAATAGTATATAAAAGTATAAAATAGTATATTAAAGATAAAAATAGTAATTTTCCAACTACCCAATCTAAGTATTTTAACCATTAATTGTATATTTGGTATTTTTTGCATTACAGAAACATGAAATTTTATGACAAATATCACAACAAAGATATGAAAGAAAACAAGGCAATAAAAATTACAAAATTCAACCATAATTAAATTTCAACATAAATTAATTTTGTTTAGTTAAAAAAATAATTGATATTTCATTATTTTCCGTGTTTATTCTTAATTCTATCTCAGAACATGGGCTTTAAATTTCAACACGCATTCCGCATGTTCTTCATTCCCCAAAAATATTTATTTTCTTTCAAAAATACTCAAAAATGAAGCGTTCAAAGCCTAGTTAGGATGACTAAAATCCACTTAGAGGAAGATAAATTCATTCAGGTATTTGTTATTTAATCAAGTAGCTTTAATAATTAAATCCTTTTATCCGAGGACGTTACTTTATTATTGCATAAATACGTGTATAAAATTAATTCTCCCCTCAAATTCCATTTCTAGTATTTGTGAGGTTTGTTTGCAAAATCTTTTAGTTGTAACAAATAGATGTATATTTGATTCTTTATCTTTTTATTTAAAGTAATTTCAGCCATTCGCTTTCATTGACGTTCAATGTTTCTGATTTCATTAAATATTACTATATACGTTAAATGCCCAAAAGAATCTTCGTTTTATTTTTATTTACTTAGATTAATGATATATAAAAAAAAATTAGGATATACATTATTATTTTGAATTATTAATTAAAATTAAATGCTAATGAGATTTAATTCAATATTTATATTGTGTCGCATCAATCCTGGTTACTGAAGGAAAAATAATTCGTTGTTTTAATTTAACCAGTTTTGTAACAAATAGAAGGATAGCCCTCTAGCGGCTATAGAGAGAAACATGTAGTTCAACCTCTAACCGTTGGAAATATAGCGTTGTTAGGATTGGTCTAGATTGTTTTTTGTGCTAATTGTTTGTATCTAATTGTTTGTGATTGTAGTTCATTAGATCTTAAATATAATTTTATCTAAACTAGCCAACATCTCTTGTTCTTAATTCCAAAATCTTAAATTACAAAATTTATCCAATTTATAACATACTTTAACAAATAGAAGAATAGTTCTCTTGCCGAAAAGCAGACGATAAATATCTTCCAAGATAAAAAGATTTTGTACGCTGTAATATTTTGTAAAAGCAATATTTAAGTTAAAAATCTTATGAATGAAATAATTTTATCTCAAGCACTGCTTTATATATCAACTAGTTATTAGTAAAAATAATCAACATCAAAAAAATATTGGTATCCATGATAATATTACTCACTTGTTATTGCCGAGGCAAATTCTTTAGAACAGGAAGTTCTAAGTTATTCTAAGTGTCTTTTCCCGCGGAAAAATCTGGGATCTTCTGTTTCTTTTATCCTTTCTCCTAATAGATATTTCTTGTTTGTCCAATGCTTGAGTTCTTCTACATGTTGCTAATTACTTTGAGTTCATTAAATGAGACATTGTTTGAAATCGCTCCATTGCACTTCAGTTCTAGAAGAAATTGATTTAATTTGCTTATTCTTATAACAAGTCTGTAGATATTTAAACATTGTAAATTTTGAATAAAAATCTTATTTAAAGTGTTGATATTGATTGAACTCAGCTAAATCGACCAGTATAAAGAGAAAATCCAATTCTTCGCTTTGTTCTCATGAGACTGGAAAATGAAGTATGAATTTTTAACTAGAATTCTTATAGTTTAAAAGTGAATAAAGGTTAAAATATAGATTAACTGCTGGAATTAAACTTAATACAAATAAACAATTTAATGAATTTCTTTTCGATAACTGTCGCATGCTTATTACTATGATGCTTTAAATAAAATATTTTATTCTTTAGAAAGAAAGTTTAATATTTAAATCTCTAATAATAATAAAATGAATGTGTGTGTTGGGGCTGTACAGGCATAGAGTTTGACCTGCAATTACCAAATGATGAAAGTAAATGTATACTTCGTAAGTAAATGTAATTTTTTTCAGATTTAAATTAAAATTTAAATTAATTAAAGACTAAGTTGAATTTTTTGGATTTTCTCTATAAAATACGAAAATATTATTGCATAAAAATAAATATTACACCTTTTTAAATTAAAAAAAAATGTCTGTTTAATGATGTCAATTTAATAGTTGTACAGAATTTCTTTTTTTTTTTAAATTTTCAATAACAAATTACATTGTTTCCATGGAATCCAAGCCTTTTTCGTTATTTCATAAACTATCTAATAGCATGGTTTTCTTCACTTATTGAAAGCTAAAGAAAAAGGATTTTGTTTAATATCTGTGTAATTTACGGAATGGATAAAAAGTGAAGTAATAATGCCACGAAATTTATTATATGACTTTGAAATTTACATTTTTAATAAAACAATGTCTTGTGCCTAGCCTATATTACAAAATTTCAGAGGAGCATATGTAAGATAATTAAAGTAATATATTTTTAATATCTGCTAATTTCACGGCATCTTGGATATGAAACTATATCTAAACTGAACTGATTTAACTTAAATTCTAGATAATCAATTTCCACAGGGAAACAGCTGGTCGTCAAAGGTAGCTAGTATTAAGAAAATCAGCTATGTTTTCCATATCTTTCTGATGATTTTATTATTATATTTCGAATTTTAAAAAAGGGAACTTATTTTTTTTATATTTTCGACGTGCTACTAATATTCATATTTCGTGTCATGTTAAAAAATATTATGTTAAAAAATTTTTAGTCCACATTTTCCAGATAAATATTCTTAATGTTATTAGTATTTAATTTTTTAAGCATAAAAAAAGAGTGATTATGTTTTGGCTTTAATTTATTAGAGAAAAATTACTATGCTAATTTCATTTTAAATCTTGATTTAATATCATGTTAAATTATTCCTCAAAATTGTAAGCTATTCGTTTAAAAAATATATAATTGAAAATTCGAAGTAGTTTTTGTTGTACACGTGAAGCAATTTCAGTTATATTCAAGTCCCGTTTTAGAGTAACACTAGGGATATGTCTGTACAGACTTTCGATATTCTGTCAAATAGCTAGGGCGATGCCTGAGCTAGCATCCATTCTCCAAGCTTCCCCACCGCACCATCAGGAGGACATTTGGTCCCGACGAAATTAGTGTGCACCATGCCAGCTTACATGTTGGTTTTACTGTAGAATCCGGCCTCGAACCTGAAACCCTTCGGTTCTGAAGTCGAGACCTGATCTTCAGGCTACTGCGGACCTGCATGTGAAGCAAAATAATATATAAATACTTACAGCAGAAAAATGAAACCCAAAGCTGAGATTGGATTCACTAACATCTTGTAAAATTTAATTTAAAATAAAACTAACAAATTATCTACATAATAAATCACTACTCTTTCATATCTTCTTCCTATACAAAAATTAAATGAATAGAGCTCATCAGGAACCCTTTTTTCTCAAAATAAAAATAAAATTCTCCTGTGAAGAATTGATTTTATTTTAAAAGTCCTTATTGAACGAAATTCAAATAAAATAAATTAAATCCGAAACTGTGAAAAATTAATATGCCATTAAAATCAGGAATTTTTTTTCACCGAATGCATTTTAATATTGGAGTACACTCAACTAAAAGACGAGATGTTACATGTATCTAATGTTTCCAAATGATTCTTGACGGTTTCATCTGATTAATTGAAGTAGAAAGAAGAGAAAAGGAGCGATTTGAGATGAGCTGCTAATGGATTGGTTGATGTGTACTTATCATTAAAAAACTAATGGAGTGTTTTCATTTCTTTAACAATTAATCAATACTGCGTTGATTTTCGTTAGAAATTTCTGTAGTTTTCGAAGTAATATAGAAATACTTTTATCTAATATTCAACACATTTTAAGAAAAATTAAGGCTCCGTCCTAAGTAAAAACAAATCTTATTTTTCCAGTATACATATTATATTTTGAAATGTTGTAATAAAAATGATGAAATAAATTTTTGAAATAGTTTCTATGCATGTTAGTTCGCACAATGCAACAGCGATTTATGATTAATGTAAAATAACGAACGATCTCTAATAATAATAATAAAGAAATGCATATGTTCTGAAACTGGATGATATATGAAACCCAGAATTTGTAAATTTCGTACAGATACAGAATTTTATATTTTGAAGACATTATTTTAAAATTATAATTAGAATTTTGCAAAGTTGAAAATTAAGGAATTTTCAATTATTGATCAATATTATGAGAACTGTTATATTTTTCTGCAATAATATTCTAAAATATAATCAATTCTTAAAATAATCATTTGAAATTCCGAAAACGTAGTTTCTTTTCAAAGCAGCAAAATATTTTTATAAATTTTTAATTATTTTTTTAAAAAAATGCTTTTTAGTTAATTTTATAACAATACTTTTATGATGTAATAAACTGATTATGCGTATTATTAGCAGAATTAAAATTGAAATCAAAACATAATTACAGTATTATCTGTATTGGAATCAAAACATTATACTGCATTATCGTGAAAGACAATATGTAACCAGAAGATACACGTTACAAAAATTACATATTTAATAAACTAAGATAACATGGAACATAATTCTATTAAGAAGTTTCTATCATGATAACATGGAACATAATTCTATTAAGTTTCTATCATGATAACATGGAACTTGACTCTATTAAGGAGATTGAACTATGATAAGATTGAACTTGATTCCATTAAGAAGGTTCAATCATGATAACATGGAACTTGATTCCATTAAGAAGGTTCAATCATGATAACATGGAACTTGATTCCATTAAGAAGGTTCAATCATGATAACATGGAACTTAACTCCATCAGAGAGTTTCAATTATGACAACATGGAACTTAACTGCATTGAGAAATTTATAAATGAGCTTGACTCCATAAAGATAGTTCATGCACACAATAAGGAGAGCAGAATTTGATGCCTAAAGAAGTATCAAGAAGGAATCATGATCATCAATCTACATATGATAGATTTTACTGGATTTAAAATCAAAATTCTTGGAGCCGTAGCTGAATGCCACTGACAAATAGCATGACAGTAAATTTTAATTACCTCCCAGTGAACTGATAAATATTGCTTTGAAAGAATCTTTGTGACTGAAAAAAATGAGATAAAACTTCACAAAAAAAGATATTCATTAAAAAATTTTTTATTAATTTATTTTCAAATATGAAGTTAATAATCTTATATGACATATATTACATAAATTTTAACGAAAATCATTTAATTGTATGAAGGTTACTCTTTATATTATTAGTGAAAATCCAGATTCGGTCTAGTGGCTTTACAGTGAAAAAAATCCATTAGGCTCAGCAAAGAATACCGACTATTTATTAGATACGAAAAAATGAAACATACTAGTAAAATTCAGACGAAGCGTGCACAAGACAGCATTTGCAGTAAACAACAGCATATCAATAACAAACAATCATAACAGCACATTACTAAAAAATAACTTCTAGGAGATTAACATTCCAAAAAGAGAATGCACTTAACTATCTTCTCGACTGAACTTACATTCCTTCATGTGCCTCCGCTTTTATAGCTCCTTTAATAGGATATCGAATATTCTAGAACAAACACTGGAAATGGTGTTCTACTGGAGATGTTGCAAATATTGTCTAAAATTTGAAATCGTCATTTTTTTTCAATTAATTCGATTTTTGTCAGCTTGATCTTGTCTAAAGCCAGGAACCATTGATTGGGCATTCATTTAGTAGTCATTATTATATATGCAAAACGATCTTCTTTAACAGGAGATTTATTACAAAGAAAAGCAATCTTACAAATTCGAAACCATATTAATTTAAGACATTGACTCACGAATAAAGAAAGTTTATATTTTAAATCCTAATTTTTCTCCAACAATTTTATATAAATGCTAAAATAATGTCTGCATTATTCCTTTTACATTATGCCACACTTGAATATAGTTTACCTACCAACCTGGACGTGAATCATTGCACAACATAATCACTTTTCTCACTTCATTTGATTATCATTTACCAATTAACCTTGACGTAAATTATTGCAAACATAATCACTTTTCTCACTTCAATTTAATATCATTTACCAATCAACCTTGATGTAAATTATGGCACAACTTAATCACTTTTTTCACTTTATTTGCATATCATTCACCAATCAACCTTGAAGTAAATTATTGCACAGCATAATCACTTTTCTCACTTTATTTGCATATCATTCACCAATCAACTTTGAAGTAAATTATTGCACAGCATAATCACTTTTTTCACTATATTTGCATATCATTCATCAATCAACTTTGAAGTAAATTATTGCACAGCATAATCACTTTTCTTACTTCATTTGCATGTCGTTTTCTACGCATCATTTCATTTGAATATCATTTTCCAAGCAACCATGACGTGAAATTTTGCCCAATATAATCCTTTTTCTCCCTTTGTTTGCATAACATTTATCAACCAGCCTTGATGTGAGTTATTGCACAGCCTAATCACTTTTTTCACTTAATTTGCATACTGTTTATCCATCAACCTTGACGTGAGTTATTGTATAGTCTAATCAATTTTCTTCCTTCATTTGCATATCATTTATCAATCAAACTTGACGTGAATTATTGCACAGCATAATAACTTTTTTCACTTCATTATCAATTGTAAGTGCTATCTTAAAATGTCATCTCGAAACATGAGATAAATTATGCAGTTCATATCTAACAAAATATCTGTAAATTCAGTAAATTTAAAAATAAAAATCTTTTCAGAAAACGTTAAAATAAATTTGAAATTCGATCTTTTACTTTTTTATAAAAATATTACCCACCCCATGCTTTTTTTGTGTAAAATGAAAGAAAAAATCTCGCAACATTCTTTCATTAATAGTCCCGAAAAACATTTTTTTAAAGAAAATGTTATCGATATGTTACTTCACACATAAGCAAACATGATAAAAGTTCCAAGAAGATTTATAAAAATTGTTTATGGCAATATGAAAGGCGTGAAAAAATTAAAATAAAGTTGCTATTTCTTAAAAAATAAAATTATTCCAACATTTATATTGAATACGGATTATCTGAAAAAACTTATTTCGTTTCTTTGCCTGATTGCTCTTCAGCAATGCATCATGGGAATTTAGACAAATTCCCGGTTCAGCTTAATCTAGAAGAAATAAAATAAGTCGGATGTCAGACTATTAGCATTAGAATAAAATTTCTTTTCTAAGGATCGTCTGTAAGTTGGAAAAGTTTGTCCCTTTCCCCTTTTTTTTCGTTAGAAAAAAATTATAAAGGAATGTCTTTCTTTGTAAGGCATAAAAATATAGATGGCTATTATGATATGAACAGAATTAGAGCATGTATATGTTTCTTGTATTTCCCAAATGCAATTATTTTATTGAAAATCATGATTCATTTTTGTAAACAACAATTTTCGCTTATCATATAAGAAAGGAAATGTATATAAATATAGGTGGAGATTCAGCTTGTAAATTTGTATTCAAAGAGGACTTCTAATAAAGAATTTTTTTGGAATTATTTTTCTGAAAATAATGATTTATTTTTGAAAACAACAATTTTCGCTTATCATATAAGAAAGGAAATGTATATAAATAAAGGTGGAGATTCAGCTTGTAAATTTGTATTCAAAGAGGACTTCTAATAAAGAATTTTTTTGGAATTATTTTTCTGAAAATAATGATTTATTTTTTGAAAACAACAATTTTCGCTTATCATATAAGAAAGGAAATGTATATAAATATATGTGAAGATTCAGCTTGTAAATTTGTATTCAAAGAGGACTTCTAATAAAGAATTTTTTTGGAATTATTTTTCTGAAAATAATGATTTATTTTTGAAAACAACAATTTTCGCTTATCATATAAGAAAGGAAATGTATATAAATATAGGTGGAGATTCAGCTTGTAAATTTGTATTCAAAGAGGACTTCTAATAAAGAATTTTTTTGGAATTATTTTTCTGAAAATAATGATTTATTTTTGAAAACAACAATTTTCGCTTATCATATAAGAAAGGAAATGTATATAAATATAGGTGGAGATTCAGCTTGTAAATTTGTATTCAAAGAGGACTTCTAATAAAGAATTTTTTTGGAATTATTTTTCTGAAAATGATTTATTTTTGTAAACAACAATTTTCGCTTATCATATAAGAAAGGAAATGTATATAAATAAAGGTGGAGATTCAGCTTGTAAATTTGTATTCAAAGAGGACTTCTAATAAAGAATTTTTTTGGAATTATTTTTCTGAAAATAATGATTTATTTTTTGAAAACAACAATTTTCGCTTATCATATAAGAAAGGAAATGTATATAAATATATGTGAAGATTCAGCTTGTAAATTTGTATTCAAAGAGGACTTCTAATAAAGAATTTTTTTGGAATTATTTTTCTGAAAATAATGATTTATTTTTGAAAACAACAATTTTCGCTTATCATATAAGAAAGGAAATGTATATAAATATAGGTGGAGATTCAGCTTGTAAATTTGTATTCAAAGAGGACTTCTAATAAAGAATTTTTTTGGAATTATTTTTCTGAAAATAATGATTTATTTTTTGAAAACAACAATTTTCGCTTATCATATAAGAAAGGAAATGTATATAAATATATGTGAAGATTCAGCTTGTAAATTTGTATTCAAAGAGGACTTCTAATAAAGAATTTTTTTGGAATTATTTTTCTGAAAATAATGATTTTTTTTTTAAAACAACAATTTTCGCTTATCATATAAGAAAGGAAATGTATATAAATATAGGTGGAGATTCAGCTTGTAAATTTGTATTCAAAGAGGACTTCTAATAAAGAATTTTTTTGGAATTATTTTTCTGAAAATGATTTATTTTTGTAAACAACAATTTTCGCTTATCATATAAGAAAGGAAATGTATATAAATATAGGTGGAGATTCAGCTTGTAAATTTGTATTCAAAGAGGACTTCTAATAAAGAATTTTTTTGGAATTATTTTTCTGAAAATAATGATTTATTTTTGAAAACAACAATTTTCGCTTATCATATAAGAAAGGAAATGTATATAAATAAAGGTGGAGATTCAGCTTGTAAATTTGTATTCAAAGAGGACTTCTAATAAAGAAGTTTTTTGGAATTATTTTTCTGAAAATGATTTATTTTTGTAAACAACAATTTTCGCTTATCATATAAGAAAGGAAATGTATATAAATATAGGTGGAGATTCAGCTTGTAAATTTGTATTCAAAGAGGACTTCTAATAAAGAATTTTTTTCTGAAAATAATGATTTATTTTTGAAAACAACAATTTTCGCTTATCATATAAGAAAGGAAATGTATATAAATATAGGTGGAGATTCAGCTTGTAAATTTGTATTCAAAGAGGACTTCTAATAAAGAATTTTTTTGGAATTATTTTTCTGAAAATGATTTATTTTTGTAAACAACAATTTTCGCTTATCATATAAGAAAGGAAATGTATATAAATATGGGTGGAGATTCAACTTGTAAATTTGTATTCAAAGAGGACTTCTAATAAAGAATTTTTTTGGAATTATTTTTCTGAAAATAATGATTTATTTTTGAAAACAACAATTTTCGCTTATCATATAAGAAAGGAAATGTATATAAATATAGGTGGAGATTCAGCTTGTAAATTTGTATTCAAAGAGGACTTCTAATAAAAAATTTTTTTGGAATTATTTTTCTGAAAATAATGATTTATTTTTGAAAACAACAATTTTCGCTTATCATATAAGAAAGGAAATGTATAGAAATATATGTGGAGATTCAGCTTGTAAAATTGTATTCAAAGAAGACTTCTAATAATGAATTTTTTTTTGGAATTATTTTTCTGAAAATAATGATTCCTTTTTAAAAACAACAATTTTCGCTTATCATATAAGAAAGGAAATGTATATAAATATAGGTGGAGATTCAGCTTGTAAATTTGTATTCAAAGAGGACTTCTAATAATGAATTTTTTTGGAATTATTTTTCTGAAAATAATGATTCCTTTTTAAAAACAACAATTTTCGCTTATCATATAAGAAAGAATGTACAATCTAAGAAAAAGAAAGACAACTGTCTCTCAATCTGTTCCATAGTGAATGCTATATCTCTAAATACAATAAATTAGGTAAATGAAATTGGTAAGTGATACTTACATGAAAATTATTAATTTTAAATAAATTTTGGACAAAATCTTTTAATGAAAATTTTATCTGTTTATTTGTCTGTCTTTTTATATATAATCTCGATGACAACAACAACAAGTAAAATAAATATAATATAACATATGGTGTTGCCACAAAGATGTTATATCCGTATCAAGTTATTGATGCAATTCACTGAGAGAAATATTTCATTGTTTTTTTCAAAAGGAAACAACCTCACTAAGAGCATGAGGAAGTCGAAAAGCCACACGATGTTTATATTGTTAGAAGACAAAAAATGTCTGTGATAATAATTAATACGCCATTTAAAGCTGAAAAATTTTTAATACAGACGTCTACCGCCGTCTGTAACTCTAAGTGGAAATCTTTGCCCTTCCTTTCATTCCCTGTGTCATTATTGGATGTGGACTCTTAACTTGCGTTTTAGAATCTAGTAACTGAGTCAATTTCCTTTTTTAATATTTAAACCGACTGATTTATTGGACTTTTCAAACTAATACTTAACGTAAGTTAAAGATTTTAAAGATTCAACTTTTATTTCATTTTTTTTAAATATTTGAACTCACTGTTAACGAAAAATCTAGAATACGTCTTTAGGTTTTAGCGTGAAAACACCTACAAGATCAGCAAAGGTTAAAGGAGCTTTATTCGACACGAATACACAAAGATAAGACGTAGGCAAAGCTTACACAGAACAACACTAACATTAAACTATTGCACACAAGCAGTAAATTGCTATTAAGTAAGCATAAAAGTGCAATCACTCACGAGGAACTCAACCATTCATGATTCATGACTCAGTGAGTCACTGATAGACTCGTACTAGTGACTCATTGACAGATTCTTCTCGTCGGCGCGGCTCTGCTTTTATAGACCCTTTGAAAATGCTTTAAATATTCTAGAACAAACGCTGGAACTCTAGTACTAATAGAGCTATCGTCAAGAATCTCGAATAATCTGAATCATTCAATTTCTTTTCACAAAATCATCAAATTAGCCTCCAAATCGCAAAATGATTGCCAAATTTGTTGCCAAGGGCAGGAGTCATTGACCTATTCACCCATCCTTTTTAAAATGTTATTGTTCCCGCTCTCATAAAATCTGCGCTTCCGAAGTGAGTATATATCTCTTAATTGAATGTTGATTTATCTATAGGGGATTAACTATTAAGTTAAAATACTGTCGTTATAAAGGCAGCAGAAAAAAATTAAGATAAATTAAATTATTGATTTGTAGAAAGAATTAAAGCATGAAACGTTATTTCAAAAGCCCTATTTCGCATCTGAAATGCTTTCAAAAGATAATAATGAATTTGAAAACTTAGAGATTATATCTGATCATTTTTTTAGGAAAGGTCAATAACCAAGTTAGGTATTTAAAATTCTATAATAACGTTATTTTAAAATGCAATGATTTTTCTAAGGTTTTTAAACAGATTATATTTCCGTACTAAATCTCTTTTGGCAAGGAGTAATATTCAGTTTTTCTCTGAAAGGATCTTTCATAAATGCATCTTCAATAATTAAGATACTAATTAAAACTAATCTATAATTAAACATTCAAGTAACGTCTGAATAATTCATTTTCAGGGGGAAAAAAAGCTTTAAAAGCCGATTAGATACAATAACTAATATTCTTAAACTCTTATGGTTACAACCATTTTGTTGGAAAATTCTTCAAAAAGTTTAATAAGTATTATTCTCTTTCCAAATAAATCCACTATCTTTATTCCTGGGAAAATTGCTTTTACTTATTTAAAGATTAGGGTTGTTTGTTTTTAGTATTAATTATTCTGGCATAACGAATACGTCATACAGGCTTGGATTTTTTAAATTTTCTACTCAACGGAGGAAATATTTAAATAGATTTGAGCTCGCTTCTTTCTTAAAGGCTCGTAATTGTTGAATTAAGGATTTATTTAACTATTTATACTAAGAGATCAGAACTCATTAGAAAAAAGGTTTGATTAAAGCGTTGAAATTTAAAATGATTAGTTCGAATTAAATTAATTAGTTCAATAAGAAAAAAAGTGCACATTTATTTAGAGTTTGTAGAAAAGAAAAGAAAAATACAAATATAGTTTTAAATTTGGAGACATCTATTTTAATCTCGCATCAAAATGATTTATTAGATTATGTTAATCAATTTTGAAATTAATTATATGCCTGGAATGATATTACTTTATTTTCAGAAGGTTATTCGATTTCTGTTAAAAAAATATTTTGTAAAGACCGCTTATCATATTTCATATGTCTAGCTGAAAGCGGTTTTCAGCTATCGTTTTCACAAATAACCATAATACTTAGGAAATGCTAACTTTAGCCATAATATTTAGTACTTTACTAAGCCATAATACTTAGTACAATACTTTATAGCCATAATACTTAGGAAATGTATGACTTAGGAAATGCTAACTTTAGCCATAATACTTAGTACTTTACTTAGCCATAATACTTAGTACTTTACTTAGCCATAATACTTAGTACTTTACTTAGCCATAATACTTAGTACTTTACTTAGCCATAATACTTAGTAGCCATAATACTTAGGAAATATATGACTTAGGAAATGCTAACTTTAGCCATAATACTTAGTACTTTACTTAACCATAATACTTAGTACAATACTTTATAGCCATAATAGTACAATACTTTATAGCCATAATATTTAGTACAATACTTTATAGCCATAATACTTAGGAAATGCTAAATATAGCTCGAATTCTGAATTTCGAGAAATGGTATCCTGGTATCAGCAATAGAGGGTGAAGTTTCCTGAAAACTTTCTTCTATAGTTTGTAATAAATGTGTTCATATATTATTAACTAAATGCTGTAGGCGAACATTGGTTATGGAGTAGAGTATTAGCATGCCATCACTGGCAATAATTCGCTATGATGGGATAAACACACCAATTAGAGAGATTTCCTCGAAACTTTTGCCAATAATGGTCTTATCCCTTTTCTCTTGCATAAAATTGTGGGTCTTGGCTGAAACTGTGAATACCTTGCATCGTATTGGCGAACAATAATTACGATATATAGTTCACTGTTATGAATCTAGCATTTTAAATGAATCTGCCAAGAAAATGTATATTCTGGATGTCTTTTTTCTCATCCGGTTGGAATTAAATTTTGGCATGTAACTACAGTTATTGTCATACGTTCACATATCGAGTATCGTTGATTTAAATGATGGAATTTATGAATTGATACGTTACATGCATGCTAAACTACAGACTGAGAGACGATTTTTGAGTATTGGATTAAAATTTTATATTCTGAATCAGAATACGAAATATTTATTATCTAGCTCTTTACAGTTTGTAGTTACTGAGTTCACTTGCACACAACAACTAAATGCACATATTTCCTCCAAAAGGATTAAAGAAATATACGTTTGATTGAAAATCCAAATGCCAAATTTCATTCTTCTAGATCAAAGCAGTTTGGAGCTATTGTGTTTCCAGACAGATGCCCAGACACAAAAACAGAGACAAACAGACCTAATACTAAAAATATGCTTTTCAAACTCAGGTAGATCGGAAACATGGAGAGTTGTCAAAAGCTTGAGTTTGAATTCTTTTGGCATCTACAATTCTTTATATATACTTTGTATACGAGAAATCACAAATGCCAGAAAAACGAATGTGCATTTTGGACGTCCTTACTCTGACCAAATAAAATAAAAATTTGACACATATTTGGACTTTCAAAATCTCACACCTTTATATATATATTTAATTCATTGAAGTTTGGAATTATAGTGTTTACAAACATGCGAAAGAATAGACCGACAGATATTCAAACCTTTGATGGATTCAATTCCATATTTAATCTGTATTTATACTTTGGATGCTAAATTTGAATTTTAATTTTCTACTTATCTAGCTATTTTTTTGTGTAGTTACTGTGCTAACTTATTCGGACAGACGTCATCTAAACACATTTTTTTCAAATTCTTATTAAAAAAAATACAAATATCTTGTAAAGAACTTATACCAAATTTCTTCTGTCTAGCTGAAAGTGTTTTTCAGTTATCGTATTCACATATAGACATAATTCCAAAATTTCGTTATAGGGAGGGAGGTCTGTAATTTACAGTTTCGTCAAAATCTCGAGTTCGAATTTTTCACTATATTTACTTTTTGTATACTTCGTTTACTAACAAGGAAAAAAATAAAAATAAATTAATAAATAAAGGTTGGAAACTCTTTTTGTTGGAATCTTACAGATAGTAAGGAAGTCTATGTTTCAAAACCATTACATTTTTTTTTTGGGGGGGGGGAGTACTTGGAGTGCTGATACCTGATTTTAAACGCACTCCACTTTCGTGTTTTTTTTTTCTGAAGAAGGTTCTAATAGACCCTCCGAAAACCACTTAGGAATTTTCGTGCAGTTAGAAAACGATAATGCATCGTTATGCATTTTTGAATGAATACGTGAATTGCTTTGTTTGAACACTTTTTAAAGGTTTCTTTTTATCACTTTTTTGCTATCTAGTATCTTTTTTCTCGATTGCTAGTGTTAAATTACCAAAGATAAAAACTTTTGGTAGTTCTCTAAAGGGCCAAGTTCATATCAGAATAACTAGAGTGACGAGCTGATACTGCAGAATCTAGGAGAAAAAAAATAAAGCGAGAATAAAAGATGAAGTTAATATTATCGTTTGCTGTTTTGTTTTTTTAAATTTAAAATAAAATTTCATTTCGGCATTTATTTAACCAATGGTATAGTAATAAAAAGATTAAATGAAAAAAAAACATTTATTGAAATTCATTTAAATGTATAAAATAAGTCTTCTTGTATAAAACAAGTCAAGAAATCTTCGAATATTTTTTATTAAGCTAAAAACAAAAGAGAATTTTTAAAGATTTGCTAAAGAAGAGTATCATTATTTTCTGCTAATTCTTTTCTAATATATTTTCCTCAATTAAAAAAATATCATTCAGAGAAAAAAATTTAAATCATCAAAAAGGGAGCATGATTTTTATCACAATCTTTAAAACAGACGATAATAATTCTGTGATGATCAGAAGATTTTTATAAATTTATCTGAAAGAATTATAAAAAAATGAGGTGCAGATGAGATTTGATTTTGTTGTAAAAGACATATTTTTGTGTCATTTTCTTTTATATGGATATCAATGGTTCTATTAATTGTATTCATATTCTAAGTTCTAAAAAATCACTATGCCTAGCAGATCTTTAAGGAACCAGAGTACTTTAGCAAATGTTTATTCTAAAATTCCTTGCAAATTTAACTATATTACAAGGAAAATACAAAGGGAAGGTCTCTTTGTATAAATTTTATAAAACTTATAACAGAATGTCTAGGGAAATTGACATTCATCATATGACTCCAAACGTTTCTAAAACGACTTGTTCTCAACTTTTATCTACTTGATCTTACTTTTTTTTTTTTACTTTATTATTTTTTTAAATTCTTGACTACATATTATTTTTACTATTCATACTGTGATATTTATGTGTATTCATACTTATGTGTAGTATTGGGCTTGTATGTGTTTTGCTTTTTGACCTTTGCTGTTTAATTTTTTTAAATTTAAATATTGTTTAGAACTTTGTAATTCTTTACTCTTTGCTATTGCTTCTTTATGTATGTTTATTTGCTTTGTGGTTTGTTTTCTTCGCGTGTTTTTGCTTAATGCACTTTGTAAATGGAGTCAATATCTGTAGAGTGTTTATTTCAAATAATTAAAATTCGAAACACTCTCTGCATAGGTAATGAGGTGGCATGCAAGAACTGAAGGTCTGTTTAGTATTATAATTTAAAAGTATGCGCAAGTAACTTTTGACTAACGTGTTCAAAAAATAGTGCACATCCTATATACTATAAGATGATAATGATTTTAAAACTGCTCGATGCAAAGTTTAGTAAAAGTTTATTTTTGAAGGCAAAAATAATTTACTTTTGAAATTTTGACTTCCAGTATAAAAGTTATATTTTTTTGTTCAATTAATTGTTAAATTTTTGTTATAGAAAGAAAGTTCCAGTGAAAGTATAAAATTAATATTTTTTAAAAAAATGTTTTAATTTATAATTCTACATTTTTACCATCCAGATAATTGAAGAAAACATTTCCAGATTTGAACTTATAAGACTGTTCAATTAGAGTTTGATATTTTTAACCACAAAATGGCGAGGAATATGAAACAAAACGAATACGTGAAACATTATATTATATTCCAGTTTTATACAATAATAAGACTTGGAAAAATGGGTATGCAATTTCTGATATACCTAAGCACATCCTTATATAGATTGTGAATGGGTAAAAAACGATCTCAAATCACTTTGTTCTGAATAACATTTGGGACTCTCGTCGTAGAGTCAAGAAAAACATTAATAAATTCAAAAAATTCAATAAATTTAAATTCTTGTATAAAATTATATTATTTTAATTATATCGCCAATAATTGTAAACAATATATTGTATAAAATTATTGGCTACTTAAATTCAACCATTCAACTCAAAATTCTGTAACAATTCTTTTCACTGTTTGCTTGAAAGATTAAATGTCAATAAAGAACAAAAAAATTTGGATGGTTGACAATTTAACTACAGATTTGCAACTTAATAAAATTATAAAATCCAGATTAAATTTATGCACTATAAAATGTGAGCTAAATTATTTTAATTTATATAAAAGAAAATGCTAGTATTAATTTAATTCAAATTCCTTGTGTCTCTATCATGCTAGAATTGAGAAAGATACATTGTGGCTTCCATGGGAAATATTTCAAATCGGAATACTTCTCTTTATACCATATTCTACATTTCACTTTATTTGGCTATTTCTATCTTGATTAAAGTCTCTCAACAAAATATTAGCTGTTCAAATGTTTGGATTATGAATATTACATTCATATGTTATCTTTAAGTTTCTGTCAATTTTTCTTTTATCCTAAAGTAGGAAAAAAGATTGTATAACATATTTATTTTTAAATGTTTCATATGTAAAATAAAACTTATTTCTTTGATTTGATTCTTTTGATTTGATTTTTTTTTATGAAAAAAACATTTTTCTTCAATGTCGGTTTTATCTCTTTTTTCATAAGATATATTTGTTATTTCCGGAAACGAATCTTAATCTTCAAAATGATAATAACTTTTCCGAAATGCTAGAAATATCGTTCCTTAACTAAAAAAATATTTCTTTTTCCCTATTATCTTATAGATATGGATTCTTTTTTTAAAGAAAAATAATATATTTATTTTTCCACGCAAACATATAAAAGTGAAAAAAATGAAAAACAAATTTTTCGAGCTTGATTGGAATATTTGAAAATAAATCATGTTTTAGTACTAATATTCTGATATATTTTGTTTCTCCTAGATTAACTGAAACAAAAAATTCCCATGATGCAATGCTGGAATTCTCTTTTTTTCTCACATATATAAAAACGATTATTTAGAGATTTTTTTTCAATCCTTCTGAATCCTTTATAATATAAAAAATAAATTTACATGGATTTTTAAAATGTTTTAACATGTTTTTGAATTAATTAGATTAAATATTTCATTAGAGTCTTGATGAAGCTCTTAAATACAGTTAATTCGATTTTATATCGGAACAAGCTCGAGTGATCAACCTAAAACTTTCTCGCAATGCTCTCTGTTGCATCTGTTATACCTGAGAACGCCTTACATGACATTTTCTGACAATACTTTCGAAATATTAGCTTTTGGCATGAATTTAGCATTTTTATTTAATATATCGCGTCAGCCCTGGAAAGTATTTTGGCGATCAGTTCATGGCATGCCTTTAATAGTATCTAAAAATCGAATTTGTGCTTTAGACACGTTTTTCTCAACCAACAAAATCAATAATTGAGACAAAATCCCATACCAAATTTAATATATTTAAATCATTGCGTTTTTGACTTATATGCTTCTGAAAGTACAGACCGACAGACAAACAACCCAACCCATTATGTAATTTCGTTCAAAACCTGACAGCCATTTCAGATATAGATGTGTACTAAATCTTATCTGTCTAACCCTCTTCGCTTTGCAGTTATCGTGTTAAATTACATTTGAACAGCCGGACTGACGTACTTCTGAACAGATTTTACTCAAACTTTGACAGAAATCTTCAAATTTAGTTATAAGTCTGAATACCAAATTTCATTCTTCTAACTCAAAGCTGTTTTTAGTTATCTTTACATACAGACAGACGGTCATTTTCCAAAAAATTATTTTTTGAATTCATTGAGGTCTGAAACGTTACAAATACGAAATATCATTTCTAAATATCTATTTTTGTCTTCAGACATTATAAGGAATATCATAGCCTTTTAAAGATTAAAATTCATAATTGTATGTATCTTCCGAATGGACGTAAAAAAGTAGTAGTTTATAAGTAAATTTATATTTATTTTAAAATTCAATACTTTTCTAATACAGATAAGATTTACGTTATTAAACCTCATTTACAAAAAAGTTGTTTTCACTTTATTTTATAAACATATCAATAAAAATTCTTTATTTGTGCCTACAATTGTGATTGATAATAAATAATTAAATTTTAAAAATAAATATTAATAAATTAATGATAGAAAATGGAATGCAAAAAATAATTAGTTACTCATGCTTATATTATTAATCCGTTAGAAAGAAAAATTTAACTTGTTGTATGCTTTCTTCCCTTAACCACATAATACTGTAGGGACTTTTGTCTTTATTATCGTTCTTCGTAATGATACTTCTTCTTTGTCTAGGGCTTAGTATCCTTTATATTCATAGGTAATTACTTTGAATTGTTGAGTGAGGCAGTTCTGTTTTAACCGCACCCATTTTACTACAGCTTAGGAAGTATTCAGTTGAAATTGATTCAGTCTCTTTCATCTAGCAACAAATTTACTGAAGTTAACGATTTGTAAATTGTTAAATAAAAATTCTGTTTAAAGTTTTAAGTTTCATAATAGTAATTTAGATTCAGTAATACAAATTAGTTTCACGAAAAATCTCATTATATACTTAAATATTAAAGTTAAGTACAAATCCATAATATACTTAAGTTCAATTAAGTACTTGAATAAAATACTAAATCTAATTTAAGATTTCGTCCTGTTTAAAAGTGCCCAAAAGTTCAACTATAGTTTAGGAACTGAAATTAACTTTTAGCAATGTAGATAAAAAGTTTAGATTCACATGAAGTTTCAAAGAATTTTCACTACTAATAAAAAATAATATGTGTATCTTTGTGTTGGTACCTTATAAATTGGACCTATAAGCGTATTAGTTACCAAATTTGGCGCATGTATACTTTTGAGGGTGGGAATGGAACCTCGGTGTGATCTTTGAAATTTTGAAACTTTAATTATAATTTTTATTAATTAAAATTTAAGCTTTTTAAGCTGAATTCTAGTGTTTTTCCATTATAAAAAGAAAATATATTTGCACAGAAATAAACTTTACATCTTTTAAAAATATAAAAAATGATTATTTTTAATGATAAAAATTTAATAATCATTCAAAGTTTTCTTGAATTTTGGTACCCTTTAAAAAATATTTTTGCCTAATTTCCAAAAATATTGCTGCTTCAGATTTCAAACTGTTTTCACTAGCTAGTCGATGGAGTGATTTTCTCACATTTGTGAAAACTTAAGAAAATATATTCATAAAAATGATTCTGAATTAAATATGTGTAGTTTATTAAAAGCGTAATTGCAGAAACGTGAAATTTAGAATATAGTGTATCCAGACAGATACAATCGGACAACACTGTGACGGCATGATACTTTATTCTGTTAGAAAGGTCCGTGTACACAATAAATAGAGCATAATGTTAGTCATTTAAAAAATACAACTTTACTCTCTATTTTGCAGAATTATGGAAGTCATATCTAAACATTTATCTTAAATAGAACCAATATTTCCCCCGAAATAGCTAGTTGTAAAAAGACGATTAGTCATAAAAAGACGAGATTTCTTTTTGTAATATATTTTGCAAAGAATTTTATTCCTCAAGATAAATTAATAAATTAGATATCAACTTAAAATGAGCATTCTTTTGTATATATTGTTTGAATTATTTTCATTTGTGAATGATCCCTCCGAGAGGCACCTCGTGATTGAGGATGAGAAGTTTCCGTCATGGTGATTGGTTCTCGCCACCCTATAGGGTACACAAAAAGGTGGAGATGTGGCTCCTCCCATCGATGATGGTGTTACGTAAGCATGTTGCCCCGCCTCTCACTTGTAACGCCCTCTAGCGGCATATGTAAAAAACCATCAGTCTTTGTAACATCATCGACGTAGCAGCAACGCCGAAAGGCAAGGCTCAATCCAACTCCCGAAAGCGGAGAAATAATAAAATCTTTAAAATACAAAAAAGGTCCGTCATCATTATCGAACCTCTCCAGATGGGACGTAATTCCTTAGGTTAGTGTTGTACCGTGGCTGGTGATGGCCCTTAGGAACTGACCCACAGTTCCCGCTAATGTTGTTGCAATGGCGGTCTGGTCATTCAGTTTTTTATCCTTGTGCCTTCGAGACGGGTCGGAGAGTCAGTGATATGTCTTACATTTGTGAATGATGAGAATGATGTTCCAAATTTCATAGGTCTAGCTCAAACGACTTGGCTTACAGGGTGCTAATATGCATGCGTAAGTGTACTCAAGCGAATCATTCTTTTCATTAGCAGAGTTTTATTTCAAAAATTACATGATTAAAAATAATTCCAGTTGTGTTTAACTATATATGTGTAGCAAAATAAAAATAAAAGATCATCGTCGTAAATTGAAATACAATGAGAAAAGAGAACGCACAACAATATCTTGCAAATTCAAGTTATTCATATTTAATTCAATGCACATATATTGAATTAAATAAATAAGATTCACTAGCAGACATTTCAGCTTTCAAGACAAAATTTCAAAATCTATCAAGGAGAAAAAAAACTTCCTTATTGATAGAAAGATAATTAAAATAAATGAAAATCCACACACATCCCTTTTTAAAAAGCAATTACACCATTAAAAGCATCAAAAGAAAAAAAATATTACAAATGTATTTAATATTGAGTAACATTCAGCGAAAAGACCATTTGTTACATATGCTCAATGCTTCAATAAAATCTAACACATTAAGATTTTATCCGCTTGAATAAAGTAATATAAAGAGAAATGAAAGGCTTTAAGACTAACTGCTAATGGATAGACATCGTCCATTAAAAGCTAATGACGTGTTTTATGTTTTGAAAAGTAGTCAATAATGGAACTTTTTTTTTCAGTTGGCTTTTGTGGTTTTCATTGAAAGTAATTGATCGATAGCGTTAAGAAATATTCGACGCTTCTTAAGCAAAAAATTAACATTCTATTCCATTTTAGAAAAGCTGACTTTGAAAATTTACATCGCATATTTTGCTCCTTTTGTGTTTTGAAGCTTTTTAATAAAAATGTGGTGCAGCTTAGTTTTATTATATTTAAATAGTAATCGAAATATTTCTTTTCTTGCTAGTTGTCACAATATACGATAAGAAACGAATAAAGTCGCAAAATTCGTAATGAATAAATAAAAACCTCACAACGCATTACACTGCAAATGAATTAAAAATATTTTTTATTCATTCGCCGAAGAATTTTGAAAAATTTTTAAGTTATATTGAGGCTTTTAATTTCTCCTACATTACTTTTGTTCAAATTGATTGTACTTTTTAATAAAGCTCCATATTTCTATTTCTGCATATTTTCGGCACTGAATAGTTTCTGCCGCCACAGCATTCTGTAATTACCCGCAACTCAGTATCACAAAATTACCTTAAAATCTCTGTAGTATTATTATAACGATATAATTGAAGAGATAAAACATAAGATAGCAATAGTAATACAGTTTTAAAAAAACGATAACACATGATGCTTCATATGAAAAAAAAAGAAAAAAAAAACAGAATTTTGAACATTTAAATGACTTTTACCGCCACAGCATCACGAAGTTATTATAAAATTTGAGTAATATCATTCGTAGTAATTATCGTAGGTGTAGGGATGTTATAATTGAGGATATAAAATGCAATATAATAATAGGAAAGCATTTCATCTATAGAAAAAGAAACGATAGCACATAATGTTTCAATAAATGCAAAAACAGGAAGAAAAACAAATAAAACAGGACATTAGAAAAACAAATAAAAGAGATTAAAGATCGCAATGAGACAAATTTTACTTATTAAACTTTAGCCATAATTGTTCTTTTTAAAAAGATATGAATTTCTTTTAGAATTCTACTTTATAAATTTATGATTGAAATTATTATATATGTAAAATAACTTTATACATGAAAGCAAAACATATTTATTACAGACAGATAAATATACTTGTTTTTTTTATGAACATAAGATATAACATTAACATAATACATAATATTTCAGCAAAACTAGTTTTATTAGAATTACATTATTAAATTAAAAAAAATATTATGCTCATTTAATCTGTAATAAATAGAAAATATTTATGAAATGAACAAAAATTACACTCTATATTACTGCTGATTCAATATATTTTGTAAGACATATTTATATATAAAGGAATTTAGTTAAATTAAATCTTTAAAAACCAATAAAACAATTATTTCGAGTTATGAAAAATTAAATATTCCATAGTTTAGAGTATTTTTAAACAAATGGAATTTCTCAGTTTGTGTCATATTGTAAAAATAAGCCATCATTATTTTATTATGTATAAAAATCACATACATAAAAACTCAAAAATGCAAAAGAAATGAAATTATTTTCTTCTGCCCAATTTTTATTTATAACTCATGATTATATATAATTTATTACTCATGAATTATATATGATTTAATTTATTACTCATGAATTATATATGATTTAATTTATTACTCATGAATTATATATGATTTAATTTATAACTCATGGTTATATATGATGAACGGGTGAACGGATTGCAACGAAATTTGGTATATAGACTATACACGAGATGCGCTCACGGAATTTCGAAAAAAAAATTTAGTTCCAAAATGTCCACCAGAGGACGCCTTTTAAGGTAAACATAAATTTTAACACAATGAACGCCCAAAACGGAATACAGAAATAATATTAACATTCATTGACTAGTTTCTGATCACCTGTCATCCAACCACATTAAGTGAAGGTAAAGAAAAAATAACAGTACGCTTTATGAGAAGGGAAGAAAAACAACATTTCAGTTTCCAGAAACAAGAACAGATTAGAACGAAATTGCATAAGAGGAGCAGTTGTTAATCGTGTCCAGATTATGTAGGGAAAGGTGCTCCATGTGACCACCTTCATTCACCTGCAAAATGTCAAGTCGGTGGACAGTGTGTTCAACAGCAGATTGTAACTGATCAGTTGTGATGCTTCGCACATGAAGTGTTATGGAGTTCTTAAAGTCATCCAATGTCGCAATAAGATACCGACATCAATACAGCCGGAAACATCGACATAAAACATGACAACGACTGCAAACGTTTCTTAGCCTAACCTGTTTTTATAAAGTTTCCTTTTCTTCGCAAGCATGCAAATCTCGACATCTTTTTCCTAGAATTGAACAGCTCTTCTCGGTTTTTCATTTTATTACTCATAATTCTTCATCTGGATTGTTAATATTGTTTCTATATTCCGTTTTGAGCGTTTATTAGGTTTAAATTTAATGTTTTTCCGGAAAAGGCGCCCTATATTGGACATTTTGGAACTAAAAAATTTTTTCTCGAAATTCCGTGAGCGTATTTCGTGAATAGCCTACATACCAAATTTCGCTGCAATCCGTTCATCCGTTTGCGTTGTAGGATACTGTTTATAGGGGAAGTTTAATTATAACCACCCCGTATATGATTCGACACTAAGTATCATAAATCAATTAAAATAAGTTATTGATAATCTTATTCTTGTAAATATATAAATTCTTAAGTCAGCATTAAATTATTTTTAAAAAATCAATAAATTTCGAACAGGCCATCTTTGGTTTACAACTAAGACTTGCACACTTCTTCATAAATTAGAGCAGAAAGCTTCCCCTCTAAGCGATCATAATTAATTGCCACAAGCGCAACAACCGACTGCTTAACGTTCAAAGATCTGTTACATAAAGTATTCGAACAGCGTCCACATAATTAGCGCATTACTTAGCAGAAAACATTGTTCGCCACATTCCCACCGTAATAAAGAAAACCTTAGCTAATCTTGCACAATACTTTTGCAGCTCCGCAAACAAACGATGACATTAAATATTCCTTCATAAACTGGACCGAAATTTATTACCTCATTAAAGTCGAGACAGAATAGCTATTCCACACTTTAAGGTCCAGTAACTCATAATTGTCAGACCCTCGGTTTTGTGTTCCTTTTACGTGGATTTCATTAAAATGTAACCCAGAAGTTGGTGTTTAACTCACTCGGTTTTTCTAGAGTGAATTTGTAAATGACTCTTGATTTATTCCCGTTGAACATTGGATCACTTTGTGCTTTAATTTTATTGCCTGTGATGTAAGTCTGATGTAATTCATCTAACGCGGTGCGTGTCTGTTTAATGGTTATTCAGTCTTACTCTTGGCTTCGGTGGATATTCTAAATATTTCCGTTTAAGTATCGCGTGACAGGGTTTGCTAGGTTCCGCGAAATATTTCACCTAGTAAACCACACGATTTTTTTTAAATACATTCGATAACGCAATCTGATACGAGTTTGTCGTTACAGCGAGTGAAAAAATTTGAATATGTTGAGCAATTACGTGTAAAGAATTCATCAATCTCAGAAGGTGAATTAAATTTTTTTGCTTAAGAAGCTAATGGTTGTGTGATTTATAACTAACAATAAATCGCTAAATTATCACATGAAATATATCCATTTAGGTTTCTTAAAATGTTTTAAAAACATTTTTTAAATATTATAGAATGTAAGTGCATCGGTCACAAAAAACAGTTAATTAATATCCTATTATGTCAGCATAATAGCGAGAAATATAATTTCTTTATGAGTTTCTTAAGAGAATGATTCTGTTATAAACAATAGTATCTTATAGAACCCCATAAAATTTTTAATATAATGTATCGAGAAAAATCTAAACTGCCTTCATCCAATTACTTTTTCTTATAATTTCCTATTGAATTGTTAATAATTATTTAATTGTTTTTTTATTTAAATATTAATTTTATTTATTTTATTAGTATAATTATTGAATCTATTTATTTAATTAATTTAATTATTTTATTCCATTAATTTAATTATCAATTTCATCCTATTTAATTAAATTAAATTAAATTAAATTCCTAATTTTCACCCATTTAATTAATTTAATTTAATTATTTTATATAAAATAGTGGGAGATTGTTAAGTTACTTGATTTTTACTATCGAAATTGAAAAACAAATTCTGTATCAGATTAAGTTTTATAGTTGACTTAACTTATCTTAAGTTGCGATGGTTGAAGATTAAGGATTCTGAATCCAATTCAATTAAATGATCAATTGATGTGACTAGAATAGAAAAAGTTCAAACAAACTTGCTTTATTTCAACCAGGTCAATCATTTGAAGTTAGAATAATTAGCTACATCTGATAATAAATAAAAAAAAACTCGACAAACGACTACTACCTTTTGGAAAGATAATTAAAAAGAAAGAGGAATTGGAGTTCCATTAGAAAAATAAAGGAATGCTCGAAAAGAAAATTATAACTTCTTCCCTATTAAAGATTTTTGTTACAATCTGCTGGTTATATTTGTACGAAATATTAAATCTTTCCTATGTTACGGTTTTTTTCTGAATATCAGCAATGAATTAAAAAAAGCAGACGATTTTTCCTCCTATATAAATAAAAAAAAATGATAAATTCATACTTTCTATCATAAAATTCTATTCTCTTCACTTAATTGAAAGAGGAAAATTTGCAAGCGATAATTAATTTTTTTTCAAGTATTTTTTAAATACAGAGATAAACTTTTAGTTTTTTTTTAATGCAGAAATAAACTTTTAATATTAAAAAAAAACTGATATAAATCTTTGTGATTTCCTTAAAAACTTCAAAGTTTTTCAATAATACACTTTGCCTATATTTTGCCAAACATATTTTTATAATATTTATTACCTTAATATTATTTATTTTGCAATAAAGATTCAATCATTTTCTATGGTTGTTTCAAAATTTAATATGTCATAGCTTTTGCCTAAGGATCCAAAAAAATTTGAAAACAATAATTAGATGTAAAGTAATCAACCTATGCCATATAACTTGCCGAGAGAGATCTTTTAAATTTATATTTAAATCAAGACCTTGTGCATTTAAATATTTGAATTATAACTATTAATCGGAGTAAAACGGAATTTGTCATCAATTATTTAAAAAAAATATTCTTCGATGCTCGTGCATTGACTGCATGCAATATACGAACTTTAAATTTAACCACAAGCCATTGGCGAACATACACAACAGACTAACTTGATATATTGGCGATATTTGTTGGCGACAAATCGCTATTATGCGGTTAAACATTACCCATACATTTGTTAAAGCTTCAACGGTTGTTTTTCTTCTTACAATATTTTTAATACATTTGTATTTGCATCAATCCAGCATGCATCAAACAAAAGGATAATCGAATTTACAAAAATTTCGAAACAACTCATGATTTAAAAAATATATATTCAAAAAAAAAATACGCATCTTTTGGAAATTTTTGAGAATAGTCTTTTTGGAACTTGAAAAAAGGAATATTAATTTTCAAAATAATTAAAATAAACCAAAAAGTGACGACCTGATGACCAAACGTTTAGATAATTAATTTTAAATTATTTATGTTAATCGCTTTAATAATTTTTAAATATCTTCATTTCAAAACTGAAAATAATATATTTGTAAATTTTAAATTAAAATAGAATCTAAATTTAAAAAAAATATTGAATTGTTGTCTTCATTCTCTTTCGGTTCTTTTGTAGAAATTGGTGATTATTTATTTATTTGTTTTAATGTGTTTTTTAGAGCGTAAGATCTCCATCGCTAATTCTATTAATCATAAAAAAGAATTTTTTTCCTTGGAGTTCGAAAGACGATAACGTTTGAGCCAGAGTTATCAAAAATAGTTTGGAGAGTAAAAACGTGTACTTCCAAAGGTACTTTTCCACACTAGTACCAAAAAATTATCTGATCTATGAGCGAGTGAATAATGTTTCGCAATGGACGTGAAACTCAGAAAAGCAATAATGGAGTTGTGTGGTGTGTGACGAATGACTTATTTAACTTAAACACACATTTTTGAAGACTCCTCCACAATCGGTTGGAAAGCCAGAAATACTGAAATTAAAAGAGTAAAAAGAGAGTGCTAATTTTGCTGGATTTCTTTTATTCTCCCTTTTCTTCCATCGAAGCTATAGTGAAAGGGAAATTTAAGAGTTCATCCACTGAAACACAGGGAAAGGAATCATGATTCATCTAAATGATTCCAAGAGTAAAGGAAATGTAGCACACTAATTGACTGCATTTGAGAAAGAGTCTGAGTTTTTACTAAGGCACTACTTAACTTTTAGATACATTTTATAGGAAGAATATCTATTAAAATGGTTCTCATGAAAGACTTCTGGAAAATTTCTCTAGTTCTTTACCGATTATGGTCCCTAGATCTCAAAATCACTCTTCGTTTAAATGTCTATGTTATATTATATATATATATATACATGTGTAGAAAGCTTTGCCTATGTTATCTTGTGAACTAGAGTAGTTTAGTATGGATTTTGATTGACTTGGAATACGTTGTTAGAATTATAATAATCTTGGAATGGTGAGTAAAGGGCCCATCTTGCTCAAACGGGGTGTGGAAATGGTGGAGGGGGGGGGGGTTGAAATTTTCCTTTCGCTTTAACTTTCTTAATATTGAAGATAGAAAAATAAATCCAATTAGCTAAATTATCACCTCATTAAGACGAACAAAATTTGTGCTTAACTCTTGTTCATAACTGCAGTATCTTAGAAGTTAGAGGCTGACAAGTGATCTTTACGCTCTAATTTTGACTATTTCTAAAATCAAAAATTTATGTTGGTATATATTAACTTAGATATAAAGGAATATACATATCATTTCCAGCTTTCTGAGAGGAATATTTTTAATTCAAACTTACCAATAAATTTATCTTTAGAAAAAAGAGTACTTTGCCTCATAAAGTTAGTTTATTCCATATTTTAGCAACAATAATAATTTTTTTTCAAATGTTATAGCATTTTTTCCAATTTTTTGCGAATCTCATATTTTTTAAATTTTGCTCGCATAAGAGATCCAAAGTTTTAGAAAACTTTTTATAGAAAAGACTGTTGCTCTCATATCCTCAATAAGAAGTCCAATTACAAATGTCACTCCATGTAGTTAACCATTTTTTTTTTTTTTTTTTTGCGTATTAATTGTTTCAAAGTCCAAAGTTAACTAGAAAGATAATACTATTAAGAACGTTATAGAAAGTTCCAAATTAAATTAGTTAAAATCAAGAAATGTCTGTTAATCCCAAAACTCTTCCTTCATCAACTATTACAATGGATTTCTTAAACAACTTTACAAAAATTA
The DNA here is from genome assembly GCF_947563725.1 of Argiope bruennichi. Classification (NCBI taxonomy): domain Eukaryota; kingdom Metazoa; phylum Arthropoda; class Arachnida; order Araneae; family Araneidae; genus Argiope; species Argiope bruennichi. Next base: position 43,769,152 of record NC_079161.1, on the reverse strand, counting down.
CTAAAACACTTTAAATTAATTCACTAAAGTTTGCGACAAACGCAAAAGGAGTTTTAAAAGTATGTTTTCTTATAAAAGGTCATGAAACATGACACATTATAACTTAAAATAGCTTACAACACAAGATTTAATAATGTTAAGAAACGATAAGTTTTTTTATTAAAAAAAGAGTTATAAATTACTGTGAACAAAGAAGACATTAATAATTAAATCATTTTTAAAGTAAACATTTACAACTATTAAGCTATTAACATTATTTAATATATATTATTTACATTCCATTAGCATTTTGTATAAGTACAAGTGTTGCATTTTATATTAAACTAAGACATCTAAATATGGTCGCACGAAAAGCGGAAATTCCGATAAAAATATGACTTTCCTCTCATAATAAATCTTTATAATTTGCCATAAATATTCACAAATTTGCATTATTCATCTTACAATGCTCTACATTAATCAATAAGTCTTGCTATGCATTATTATGCAGATAACTGTCTTTCGCCTTTTATTTATAATAAGGATAAATGTATATATGTGTGTGTGTTGGTATTCTACTTGCTAGACCATTTAACTTACACCTATCAAATTTAGCACATATGTATTTTTGAAGATGAGAATATGCAACTTAGAGCGAATTTAAAAAAAGTTTTAATTAGAAATTTAATTAATCAGCAAAATTTTGGAGTTTTTAAATGAAGATTTTCGAAACAATTTATAGTACAAAAATGCCTTTTGCATCATATTGAAATTCAAATAAATTATCCTTTAATGCTACTTGTTACTTTGATATATAATGTTTTTCAAATTTAAAAAATTATATGAAGCATTTCTTTTAACTATATACTTTGCATAAAATTAAAATTAAACTCAATCTGCGGTGTTTTATGTGACATGAAAAAAAAATTAGTTTTTATCAATGCATTGCCATCATGCCGACAGAAGCTCAGAATAAAAGATTAAATTAACTATTAATGTGAATAGAATCTAGAAAAGTGTTATTTTTAAAATATGTCTGTATGAAATAAAATAAACACGAATCTGATATTTTCTAAAGGAACAAAATTAATTAAAAGGTTTCCATAATTTTAAAAATATCTATATTCTTTTGTTTCTGTAGTTTTTTTTAGATATTTTATGTGGTTTGAATCAATAAATGTTCTGATGAATTATAGAATTTTAAATCTTTATCAGACCATCGATTCTATGAGTTTTTATTTAATAAAATATTCTTGAGGAACTAATGAATATGAGCCTCGCTATTTTGGGTCAAAAACTAATTTAAGTTATGAAATACTGAATAACCAATTTTTAAAAATGCGCGATTTTAGACTTTTTCGTTGATTTTCTCTAGGAAAATACAGGTATGAGCGTCATGAGTTTTTCCAAAGCTGATTGGACTAAAATAATGAAATGGTTTATTATCCTAAATAAGTTGAAAAAGAATCTTAAAAAAACTGCTTGAAGATCTGGAATAAATCTGACATTGTGAATTTTAATTCATTCTCTGTGTAAAGATGTGAAAATATAACGCAGTTCTTATAATCAGTTTAATGCATGAAGAAAATTAAAAGTTGTAAAGATTTGTATTTTATTTCATTTGGGTATTGAAATACTTATATATATCGTGGGAAACTCTTCAGAAGAATTTTTAAAAATGATTCTTCTATAACTAATATTCTTCACTACTTTTTTACGCTTTCAATAATTTTTCGCTGCAACGTAAAGCGAAATGTATGTGTTTCCTTCAAATACGAATGTAATATTAATAACTGGAATTGAATAAATTTATTCTAAAGAAATCGTTCTTAATCAATAATTCAAAATAACGATGTAAAGTTTAAAGAATCTGAAATTTATGATTGTTTGTTATTGCAAGGAAAAAAATAATTTAGCATATTAAGAAAAAACTCATGGTAAAGTCAAATGTTCCAAAGGATAATTAAAAAGCCAATGCATAAAAAATTAGATTAAAGATAAAAAAAAAGAATAATTATGCATTCCATTATAGAAAAACAAAAATTCTTGGATTACTAAAGAAATTAATAACTTCAAATTTCATGAATTAATGAATTTATAAATAATTAACAATTCAAAATAATGAGGCGAATATTTAAGAGCTTAAACTTATACTTATTTATTAATTAAATGTGTAAAATGATAATTCATTCATTTTATTATAGAATTAAGTAAAGAATAATAAATTATATTACATGCACCAAACTATATTCAATAATAATTACTTTAAAATGGATTAAAAGTTCAAGAATAAACTGCAATATAAAGAAATATCCATGAATCTTTGATTTAATAATTTATAAAAATCTAAAAAATAATCATTTTCTAAAAAAATATTTAAGCTCAAATATGGGATAAAATTTTAGCATTCTAGGATAAGAAGTCTCACAAGCAAGTTAGCTAATTTTTCTTTTTCGCCATTCTTTCTTAACTCTTTTCCCCATACGTGAAAGCAGATGAATAATTTAACATTAAGATATTAAAACATATAAAATTTTTTGAAAGATCTAAGTAGAGTAATATTTTTCATTTAAGAAAGTAGTGATAACTGATATACCATAGGAATCAAAATTATATAATCTGGTATTCAATACAATGTGCTCATACATTTGGAAGAATTTTGAGGCACTATTTAAATTGAAATAGTGTTTTTTATTTTAATATTCTTATTGTTTCTATTTAAAAATTGCACCTTTTGCTTAAATTTGTTGATATGTTATCTAAGCTTTACTTTTCATTTTCTATAATATTTTTATTTTCAGGTTATGGAATTCGCAAACGATTTATCTGCCCCAGATTGAATGAAAATTAAAAATGAAGAATAAAAAGAGCTTTTCAAAAGCTTACTACGGTATATTTTAGTGTTTTACATATTTTGTTAAATTAATTTAAATATTGTGTAAATGTTAAAATCAGATTGCTTCTGATTTGTCTTTATAAAAATAATCGTCATAAAATTTTGATGATAAATCAAACAAATAACAACAAAAAATAACTAAAACCTTAATATAACCTTAACCATAATATACAGTGGCTCAAAAAATTGAGAGTACACCTTACGTTTACTTGACAAATGCGACTTTCAATATAAATAACACATTACCGGGAAATGCAAACTTGTTTTTATTTTTACACATAACAAATGGTTTAATTTAGAGTAAAAACAAAGATAAATCAACGAAAAATATCTAAATTGAAAATTTTAAGAAGCATTTTAAATAAACATACGCAGAATTTTGCCTCAAAAAATTGAGAATACACCAGTGAAGTTTTTGCAATATCACGCATAGAAACAAAGTGTCACTATTAAATTGCATGTCTTTTGGCTCTTATAATAGTCTCTAAACGTCATGGTACCGATTCGACCCATTTTTGGTGGTATCTGAAGATATTGTACCCCATTCTTCTTGCACCACTTGTTTTAAATGGATTTTGTTTCTAATTTTGTATTTTTGAACCCCTTTTTTGAGTATGGCCCACGAATATCCAATGGCATTGAGGTCAGAGTATTGTGGTGGTGTTTGTAACTGTTGTTTACAATGAAAAAGACATCATATTTTGACTTAACGTGCATTTTGTTTGGGGTCGTTGTACTGCTGGAAAATGGAATTTCCATCTAAACCCAAATTTTTAACACTTTCCTTTAGATTGCTGCTACCATATGGTTCATCCAACTTGTTGCAGAAACTTTCCAAATCATAGGCAGAAGTGTAAGTGCTGAAACTGTGCTAAATGTCATTAGACAAGCTGGATATAAAAGTCTCATTGTTAGATAGAAACCGTTCATCAGCTTGCAAATCCAGAAAAAGCATTTGAAGTTTGCAAAAACTCATCAATTGAAGACCAATAACCTTTGGAAGAAATCTATATTTAGTAATGAAAAAAACCTCAACACTTTTGGCAGTGGCAACCATCTTACTGTATGGAGAAAGCCTAATACTGCTTTGTATCCAAAAAATGTACGTCCTACAGTTAAACATGATGGTGACTCCGTGATGATTTGAGGTTACATGGCTTCATCCGGGGTAGGAAATTTAATTTTTATAGATGGCATTATAAATGATATGGTTTACTTGGATATACTTCTCAGCAATCTAAAGAAAATTGCTAAAAATTTGGGTTTAGATGGAAATTTCATTTTTCAGTAAGACAACGACCCCAAACAGAATACACGTAACTTCAAAATATGGTGTCTTTTTCATTGTAAATAGCAGTTACACACACCACCACAGTACCCCGACATCAATTCAATTGAATATTCGTGGGCCATACCCGAAAAAGTGATTCGAAAACACAAAATTAGAAACAAAATCCATTTAAAACAAGTGGTGCAAGAAGAATGGGGTAAAATATCTTCAGATACCACCAAAAATGGGTCAAATCGGTAGCATGACGTTTAGAGGCCATTATAAGAGCCAAAAGACATGCAATTTAATAGTGACACTTTATTTCTATGTGTGATATTGCAAAAATTTCATTGGTGTATTCTCAATTTTTTGAGGCAAAATTCTGCGTATGTTTATTTAAAATGCTTCTTAAAATTTTCAATTTAGATATTTTTCGTTGATTTTTCTATATTTTTACTCTAAATTAAACCATTTGTTATGTGTAAAAATGAAAACATGTTTGCACTTCCCGGTAATGTGTTATTTATATTGAAAGTCGGATTTATGAAGTGAAAGTAAGGTGTACTCTCAATTTTTTGAGCCACTGTATAACCTTAAATATAACTTAACCTTATCACCTATCGTACAGATAATTTCCATAACAATATGAAAAAAAAATTATTTACATTTTTAGCAGATGGTAGCCTACAAGAGAACCGTGACACCACAATCAATTTATTTTGGTTTAATTAATAAAAAACAACTCTATAACCAACATTATACACTCTAAAACCAGACAAGATTCTAATTTAGAATTCTTAATTTATTTTCCAACTTTAAAAGGAATAAATGAATAACTCTAAATTTTCTCACTAAACTGTTTAATTTTCCCCAACCTGAATGAGTATTTCCAACTCCAACAACTTAAAGAAACCTTTTATTTAACAATTTACCATCTCTTTACTGATGTAAACCTGGTGTAAGACGAAAGAAATTAAATCTAACCTAATCAAATACTTCCCTAACTGAAGTGGAATGGAGCCAATTCAAACAGAACGGGCTCTTTCATCGAAGTCAAAGTAATTAGCAACGCATGTAAAAGGACTTAAGCATTGGACAAACAAGAAATATCTTTTAAGAAGAGAGATAAAAGAAACAAAAGACCCAAGAGTTTGGTGTGGGAAATAAAGGAGTTCTTGGGAAAATATCAGACCTTACTTTCGTATTTGCTGAAGTAACTAATTCTTTTTTTTTTCTGCTCCGATTTTCCGTGATGACTGAATTGGTAATTATTTGAGCATTTTGTTATCAATTAATTAACATAATTATTTAAAAAAAATTCTTTGAATTAGAAAAATTTTTGTTTTAATCGAAAAGAAGTTAAAAATGTAGCAAATAAAATGTTGAACATAAATTGAATGATAATGTAAGTATACTTTAGGTTTCAAAACAGTTCTGCAATTGATTTTCAAATTGACAGTAGCTTTATTAATTTTGAACGAATATCTAACATAAATGTTTCATATCATGGCAAATCAGAATATTTTGTTTTTAACTCTCAACTAAGATTTAGAAATTCCACAAAAGTTATGTCAAACATGAGACTTTTGAATAAAATCGTCATTTTATTTATTTATTTATTGTTTTTTACTTCCATTGTATCGGTATATGAAATTTTATTTTACAGGAATAATGTTTTAAAACAAATAATAAATTATTTCGAATATAATTGTTAAAAAAAAATTACCTTTACACCTTTGTTAAAATATTAAACTGAATGGTAATCAATTGAAATTAAAACAATAGTATTGCATGAGATCATAAATAAATTCTCTGAATGTACGAACACCTTTTTTATTTTATTAATGTAAATGAAAATAATAGCAATTTATTTACTAACAAAATACAAGAAAAATATAAATCTGAAATACGAGTGCTTTTTAACGAATAATACAGAGTTCTTAGCGATTTATTTTTGATATGCACGTGAGTTGAATCGGGAACTGAAGCGTTGCCAGCTAGGGAATAAAAGCATCTCCTCGAAATATAAACAGAAAAAAAGTTAAAGTATGACAATAAATAAATGGTACAGCATTTTTGGGTAAAAAAAAAACATTGTATTTAGAAGAATAACAAAAATATGGAAAAAATTATAATGAATGATTTAGTTTTTTTTTTTTTCTTTTTGGCTCAAAAACACATTCTATTGAAGAATAGCAGAAATAATAAGAAAAATATTTTGATTTGAGGTTAATTTATAAGGAATAAAATTTTTTATTGTTAAGGTGTATGTACACACTTAAAACTTCGAAAATCGTTCAAAATATCTATTTTTTTTATTGCTTAATACTGTTCTCTGATAATTTTGTTTTCAAACTATAGTAAGATGTTGTCAATATTCGAAATATTTCTCGAGTTATAATTATTTTTCTTGAGGTGCTTTCATTAAAAACTCTAGTTACGGTTTTTTTAAAACTCATTTTATGAAGAATGATATTTTTCTACTATGTTGCTTCATTCAAACAATGATAACTCAACAAGAAATAAACCAAACACAATTATTTATATATCAAAATAATCTATATGAAATAGCGGATGTTTTGTGCTTCAATCAAAGTTATATTTACAGAAATAAATTTTCAGTAGCTATTTAAAAGTTAAAATTATAGAAAAAATCTCGCTTTTTCTATTCATCGTTGATGAAAAATTAAAAAAAAAAACGATATATTTTTATAACTTTATTGAGGCAGACAACATGAAGACTAATATTAGGCATCATTTCCAACTAGAATTGTGTGTCTGTATAAATTAGAATGTAATATATCATGTTTCAAAAAATATGCTAATTAGCTCATTTAATATTTTTAATTAATTAATAATTAGTGTAATATGGTTTTTTCTCACTGAAATGAGTTTAAACATATATTACTGACCTACTGTGAAAAAGCTAGATTTTTAAAGTTAAAATTTAAAAAAAAATCTTCTAGTGTGTACGTACACCTTAATTTTACTTCTAAAATAATGATATTTTTTGTACATTCTTTTTATTTACATTACACATTTAAATAATTTTTTTTCAAGAAAATGAAAATGAATAACAAAATATGCTTTTTCCGTCATTTGTGCCAAAGTGAATTCCTGCCCTGCATCATGGGAAATCTGGGAAATTATTTACTAAGCTTAATTTGGAAGGAAATAAATAATTCAACAGTTAGTATATTAGCATCAAAATAAGACCACTTTACTAAAGACTGGTATCAGGTTGGAAAAGTTTTCTATCTTTTCGATTGCAAATATATGAAAGAAAAAGAGAAAGCAATTGCTTTATTTTATAAAAGGTAACAGTTTGGATACATATTATGCAGGAATACAGATAAAAGTTTTAGATAAGGGGTTATACTGCATTTCCCAAAGGTTATTACTTTTTGCAGATTATAACACAAATCACATAAGATAAATTTAATTATCTAAGAGAATATGAAAATAAGGCAAATAATATAAAAATGCACCTTGCAAAATTGAATTCAAAGGCTCATAATATTAAGGTTATTCTATAATGAATTGTTCTTAAAATAATATTGAAAATTTATTATATAAAAACTTTTGAACAATCACTTTCTTTTTAGGTTGATAAAAATATAAAAAAAATAATGATGAAAATATGATTGAAATGTTTGAAAAAGTAGCGTTTACTTACGTAATGATGAATAGAAAAGAAAAAGCATTTAAAGTAAAAAAATAAAAAAAAATCAAGCTTTTTAATTTCAAATGAGATATTCAGGTTTCGGACAAAGTGAAGGTTGTAGCAGTTGCATTACTCTTATCTTCTCTTTTGGATACTAGATGGCGATACCTGATTAGGAGATCCCATAGTGCATTGCGATTGTAATTAGAATGAGATGTAACGCTGTTAAGCTGCGCGCATGAATGTCTTGTCTTTGTGTTTGTGCTTGTTTAGTGTGTGAATGTGATTATTAAAAAAAAAGTTCCTAAAAACATTCGTCCTGTTGCTTCCTGCATGGATCATAATAATCTACATTCTACCACATTGTCGCCCAACGGAAAAGAATTTGTGAGGAAACGAAAGTGACGTCGTCCCGACCATCACAAGAAAAGTTTCCCACCACCACAAGGTTAAATTTCTCATTAAATCAAATCAAACCGAGATATGATGCTATTTTAAAAGATTATTTGTATAAAAATAAGGAAAATGTTGTGAAGTACTTTAACTTTTGGAAAGCTAATTCACTTTTTGAATTAAGTAATTGATAAGGAATTCGACGATAATTCAATGAAGGATTTCAACAGTATTCTTTAATGTCTAGTACCAAACATTGTGGCGAGTAATGGGCATTGAATGTTTAAAAGTAATTATTAGCTTTCTTATTACATAAAAATAAAAATATGTGAAGCATACATTTTGCTCATAATTTAAATGATAAAGGGTTAAAAATTGAATATCATCAATGATTTAATTTAAACATAGTATTATTTTATGCAGGTTTTATTTAAGGAAATATAAAGTTTTTTACAGATTATCCAGCGATGAAATTTAAGTAAAACTGGCGAACATTTTGTGGTAATTTATAATATTCTTGAAATGAACATTATTATATTTATTGTAAATTACACCAACTTTGGCAACTTTGATTACATAAAACTTTAAAACCATGCGGTAAATAAAATAATTTGAGATAAAAAATGTCGAGAGTTATTTAAGAGTTTTTTAGAAAACAAACTTGAAAGTGCATTTAATAAAATTTTGCCATGGTTTCTGCTTATAAGAAAATTTTTAAAATGTTATAAAAGACTGATTATTTTTATAAATAATACAAAGTTTATATTTTCTATTTAGGAGTAACATAAATATTAAATCACGCATATACCTTGCGTTAAGCAGTGAACACCTTTAATGCTCTGATTTTTATTTTCAGGGTTTCATCACACATGAGGGTTTTTTTTATCTCTGAATATGATTAAAAAAGCGAATATACAATGTGGGTGCTTTTTTTTCTTTTGAATAAAACTAGATTTAGAATTATAATTTGTGTAACAATGTTAAATACCAAATTTTATCCATTTGTCGTGTCATTCTTGAATTATTGCGTTTACAAGTAGGAGAATACACAGACTGAATAACAGTCAACATTATATATTACACACACGCGCGCGCGCGTTACCCTGAAAGACCAAAATCTGGAGAATGTTGATACTCACCGATGAATGTGTATGTCTACAACCACCATGCACTGATGGTGAATGTGGAAAAAAATATTTTTGTTACGTTTTAAAATCATACTTTATTATTAAAACATATTATGAAGGATATATGTCTAAATAGGAGAAAGCTATAGTATTGAAACTTTAAAAAGTTTAGTAATTAAATATTTAACTTAAAGATAATACAATTATAGTAATTAAACTATTAAACTTAAAGCAAATAAAATCAATGTAATTAAACTATTAAACTTAAAACTATAAACTTAATTATGTGATTGACATTATATTATGTTATTTGTTACAATAATTTAAACTGTTATGGCACTTTGAATTGCACAAGAGTTCCTTGCTTTTACGATTGCATTTAGTAGTGAAACATTTCTTTTTGCTATGACAGAGTGTATAGCCTTGTCCTTCACTTCTCGAATTAGCTACAGCGGCGTCTCCAGCGACATTTCTTGAGAATAAATATCATCTATGGAAAGTAATTTTTCTTTACAATTTACAAATTGATTACGGGTATAAAGCTGCTTGAGGGTACCATTTTTGTTTGCTAATTTACAAAAGTAGGAGTCTTCTATTCAACAACAACCACCAACACATTTAGGGCATTTATACGACCACGGTCGACATCAGGGACTTGTATGTGGCCACATACAAGTCCCTGATGTCCTGATGCAATACAAGTCCTGATGCAAATGGCCACACAGTGGCCATTTGCATCAGGACTTGTATTCGCCTCTCCATGGACATCGGCGTCTCGTTTCGACCTCCACCAGAGCATGTCGGTGGTTGTCGACAAACACCGGTGATAGTTCGAATATATAAGAATATAATAAAATATTCGGTCTTTCACCGAGGTATTTGGTATATGTTGACATTCACCGGTGAGTGTCGACATTCTCCAATTTCGGACATTCATGGCAACATTATATATATGTGTGGGTGTAATGATATTTTAATTCTAATTTCAATTTAATTAATTTCCAAGATTTTATCTTAATTTATCCCATAATAACTTCATTCAAAAAATATTATCTTATTCCGTAATCCAATTCCACTTTCAGTTTAATTAATTCCTCTGTAAAACTAATGCGCTATCAGTACTACGTATCAAATGAAAGTGATACTTTCGTTGCCCTTATCAGAGGTCAAAACATGTATTCCATCGGCGGGTGGCAGGAAATCCCATCTTATATAAGACTAGTGATCATTTGTTAGGCTCTTTTCCCCCCTTTCTTTCTGACTTCTGCTTTTGTGCCGCACTGCGCCTTCTTATAAATAATAATGCTTTCCTGGGTGGTGGGAGAGAGAGAATAAAACTAAATTAAAACTACAAAGTCTGTTCATTGCTTCGAACCTGCATTCTGCTTTAACCAAAATAATGTTACATACATACATACATACATACCTACATACATACATATTATATTATATATATGAATTAAAAATTTAAAGTTTTGTAATCATCTTCAAACTGAATTAATCATTTAAACATAATTAAGGATAAATTGTGAATATATTGTTGTTTTCAAATTTCCTTATATAGCATAAGCTTCTTCTAATCGTTGTCTACATGGAACTTTCGTCCTAGTATATTTAGGAATTAAAATTTCTTTTCAAATATGGATAAACAATAGGGTGAATTATTATTGAACATTTCTATTATAATAAATGATTTAATAAAATAAACTCCTGCAGGAACTCTATCTTAATTATCTATTTAATTAACTACTCAGTATAATTAAAGTAAAGTTTAAAGCAATTAAGATCAATTATTTTTCATTAATCTAAATAATGGAAATAGCTAACATAATTGATATGTGACGACAAAATGAACGTCATATTTGTCAAAACATGCAGACGATAAATAGTATCAATAGCAGAAATTCCGCAAAGCAAAAACTAGACGAAACAAATATGTCTCCCATTGTTGAAATGATTTCAAAGTACAATTATAAACAATATACATGAAATGGGGAATAATTAATTAATATTAGAAATATATCCTTAGAAATAATAAGCCAAAGCATCTTTGTTAAAAGGAAATTAATTATTACTTAAGAATAGCTAATAGGTTTAGTCAATTCATAGCTAAATCTTAGCTTGCAATCTATCATTTTAATTATCTCTGATTATTTTTGAATATGCTATCTTGGAATGATTTTGAAAGGAAATAATTTTCTTTTGGATGTGAGAACATGAAAAAGGAACGCATGATGTTTAAAATTATGTACAAAACATCAATAAAATATAAAGGATTAAATGGTGATACCTTAACAATTTTTAAAACAATGTAAAATAATTAAATTGTGTTTTTAATTATAATTAATTAAGAAAAAGAATTTGTTAATGTTAAATTTGTTTTTTTAGATTTTTTCCTTTAGTATGGAAGCAGTCGATGTTAAGCTAAATTAATGATGCCAATTATATTGTCAAGAACTATGCAGCCATTGGAGAGTATACGTTCCACGTATTGGCTTGAAAGGGCTTTGGCGCCATGCTAAAAAATAGCTCATTCTTTTCAGATATTTTATTTTTTTAATGATTTTTTATTATTAAAATTCCTTTATAATGTCACGCAATATATCAAATAATGCATTTAAGATCGAATTTATTTATTTACAGTTATATGAATTGCAAAATTTTTAAATATAAAAATAGCAGGCAATTTCGATTTTCAAAAATTTATGATTCTCACAGAAATTTATAGCATTCCACACATTTATTAATTTATGCCGTTCCTTTTAGAATACAGAGCATTGATTACTATTATCCTTAAGATACTTAGACCTAAAGAAAAATAGGAATTATGCAATATAATTAAGAGAGCGGTTGCGTTATTTTACAAATTTTCGATCAGTTTTAAATGATTAAATTCAAAATAAAAAATACTGATTGATATTTCTGACTTTTTGTTGGCAATGATTTACCTAAGGTTAAATTTCGCCATTATTTTAAAATACAGTATTTTTATTTTGTTTGTAGTTATTTCAATTTTCAGACGATTATTAGTTTTAGCTAAATGTTTAATATTTTTTTTGTTCTTGATTTATTATTAGTAATGTAAATTTCTGTTTTTTAAAGGATTAAAACCCAAAAAAATTCCAATATTTTAAAAGTTATGTATCAATTCATAAGTTTGCTCTTTATTTAAAGGTATTGTATTGATTTTTCCTATCGAATGAGACATGCTTTGGTTATTTTTTTAAAAAATATTTTCAATAATAAATTAGCTTTTATGGATTTCAATATTTAGAGTAAATATCTAAGAGTGATTAAATTACGATTCAAGCTTTCATACCTTTTAATATTAATTCCTACTTTTCAATTTTTTTTTATTAATTTAAAACTCTGCCTTTCATAAAAAGAAATGAAATTAATTTCAGAGAATTAGAAATATTACTTGCAAATAATTACATTACATAAATTAATTACATAAAATTACATTAGATTACTAGTTTAATTACATAAAATTTTTATTATCTGGATTCATTTCGCAAAAATGAGGTCTCACAAAAGTGATGGGACATTTGTGCTTTACAAAAGGAAACTGTAATAAAATAAATTAAAAAAACATGTGCAACTTTTTTGTGGGTGTGTTTCATACTTAAATTTAGTAGCAATTATTACATAGCATACATTTTGTCAAAATACCAACATTAATTTAATAAAAATACAATTGTTTATAACGGAGCAAAAAATAGCTCACATAAATGATGGACACCATTAGATATGCAACAAATATCGTCTGAAATAAGCAATAAAAATATTTTTGGTGGTTTTATTTTTACACAAACGCAATTGGCAATAATTTATAAATTCGTCTACAGTATTTCTCTCCAGTTTGTTTTGGAATTTTTGTGCTTTTGTAGCTCTGTGCAGCCATGAATGCTAAACGAAAAGAAACTTCACCTGAAATTCGAAAATTAGTTATTAATTTGCATATTGAACGTGGAAAATCTACTAGAAAAACTGCTGAAACAGTTAACTTGAGTCATTCAACAGTTTTCAATATTATTAAATGATATAAAAAGAATCATATTATTCAGGATAAATGAAGACCTGGCCGACCATCAAAGCTATCCAATGGAATGAAGCGAATTATCGTTCGAAATATTAAAAAAAAAAATCCAATAAAGAGTGCTCCTAAAGTTGCTGCTGACTTACAAGCATTATATGGAATAATTGTTAATCCTGAGACTATTAGAAGAGTAATTCGATCTGCTAGATATCACGGTAGAGTAGCCAGGAAAAAATTCTTCGTAAGTGAAAAGAATAGACAACTCAGACTAGCTTCCGCAAAATCCAACAAGTTGAAGAAATCTGATTACTGGAATAATGTTATATTTGCTGATGAGAGTAAATTTAATACATTTGGTTCTGACGGTAGATTCTTGGTGTGGAGAAAACCCAGGGAAGAATTTCGCAAACATAACTTGGTGCCAACAGTAAAACATGATGGAGGAGGAGTTATGGTATGGGGGTGTACGCCGTCAGCTGGAGTTGATAATCTTGTTTTTATTGACAGTATAATGGATCAGTACAAGTATATTGACATTTTAAAGCAAAATTTGAAATATTCAGCACGAAAATTGAACCTTCATAAAGATTTTAAATTCTACCAGGACAATGACCCCAAGCACACTGCTTTGAACGTTAGACTCTGGCTGCTGTATAACTGTCCTGAAATAATAAAAACACCACCACAATCTCCAGATTTAAATCCCATAGAGAATATTTGGCCAGAATTTTGATCAAGAATTCGCAAACACACCATTTCTTCAAAACAACAATTAAAATCGGTGCTTCAAGAAAAATGGGGTACAATTATTCCAGAAATCACAAAAAAATTAGTCGAATCCATCCCTAGAAGATTAAATCATGTTTTAAAAGTAAAAGGAAATCCAATAAAATATTAAAACCTTTAAAAAAGTAAAATTTTTGGATAAATATTTGATGGAAAAGTAAGTGTTCCATCACTTATGTGAGCCATTTTTTGCTCCGTTCTAAACATTTGTATTTTTATTAAATTAATATTTTAATATTTTGAAAAAATGTATGTTATGTAATAATTGTTACTATCTTTAAATATGAAACACACCCAAAAAATCTTTGTACATGTTTATTTATTTATTTTATTACAGTGTCCTTTTGTAAAGCACAAGTGTCCCATCACTTTTGTGAGACACTATATATATATTAAAAATTAAATTGGCAGCATTTATAAATTGCAATATTAATTTGTAGACTTATGAGGTAAATAGCTTCTAATTTATGATCATTTCACACTATTTTATCTGAAATTTTCAGGGAAGCAAAGATCTCAAATTCTGTTGATAACCATTCTGCGATTTTATGAGTCTGTTTTAAAAACACATACACACCTATGCATATATTGCAAACATAATGTAAAAGAAAATTCTATTAGATTTATTTTATAATTCAATCAGCGATGAATCTCAGGTGGAAGTGGTTCTCTGTGAGACTGTAGTCTCCCCATTTAGAATAAATAATTGATTATTTTAAAATCCCTCCAAGGACAAATAATATATTCTGTTATTATTTGTCCTTTTTAAAAAACATATAATAAAGGTGAAATATTAAAAGTATGCGATTAAAGATATTTTTCTCAACATCCATAAGTTTTTTTGAATATTTGCAGTTAAATCAGTAGCAACAATTCCACAGGGGAACCATATTATCTAAAGTAGACTGAAGACGTATTTGAGGAATACAACAGGAAAAATATACTTACCTATCAAGTAGTTATGATTATATATTAGACATAAATGTTAATGAAATGATCCATAAGTTAGTAAAAATAGTTTCCATGTGGCTATTGTTATGAATCTGCAGTGTTGTTTCCCAGTACAATTCGTTCCATCGTAGGAAAGATAGTTTTACGATGAACTCTATTGGACGCTGATTGGATGCCTGATTAATAACCTTCCAGGCTTAGCGACAAATTGGATGATACTTGAATCTTCAAGAATTTTGGCGATAATGAACCAATATGATTTATTGTTCGAGTTATATTAAATATTTCTGATTCTCTGCCCTGCTCCGGAAACTATAGATGGCCGGCAGTCCAAGCCAAAACCAGTAGCATAGAGTCGCATTACGAGTCAATGGCGAATTAGAAGGATTAGTCAAGCGAAGAGCAAGCGTTGTGTGGAGTTCACGCAATTAGTGGATTGAGAATTGGTACCGTATGGCGAATTTTGGAGACAAGTAATGAATCAGCATCGAGACATATGTGGAGTAGCTAGTCATTTAGTAGTGAGTCGGTAGTTGGGTATAGCTAAAGCGAGGAGATAGCGGAGGTTAGCAGGCGTTTGAAGAGATCTTAGAAAATAGCTACGTAGAATCTCTCTCCTGCTGAGTGCTGTATGGACGCTTTGTGTGCTGTGGTTGTTGTTTACTACAGATTACTACTTGTGGGTTACTATTTATTCTAAGTGTGGTTCTGTATATTGCTTGTGTACGTCTCGGCTGTGTTTTGTCATCTGTGTATTTGTGCCTTCGTGTCAATAAACAACGTTATTTGTTATTGAGGTCGGATGCTAATTGTGTTAAACATACACTTACTACAAACAAACCCATCAAGTGTAACGGGATATTTTTTCCCATCACACGATCTTCTTATAATTGCTTCGAATTTCTATTTTTTTTAAATTGAATATTTGAATATCAATATATATAGCTGTGATATTTAATCATAAAGAAATTTGAATACTATTTTCAATATCATCATCGTTCGTCTTCAAAACACCATTCAGGTTTTTTTTCCAGTTTGTTTAAGCACTTTTTTATATGAATTTAGGATAATTGAGAATATTTATAATACATTAACGAAACCTTTTCATTCACTTAAATAAAATTTAGAGATCAAGTCAAGGTGATACATTTTTTTTTGTTGTATCCTCAGCCTTCAAACCCTCAACCTGCCACTGTCTTCAAAACTAAACCTCTTCCCTCTATACTTAAAATAAAATATTTAGAATTCGCTCGAATAATATACTGAGTTTAAATCCCCCTTTGGATATACACGCACGGGCAAAAACGAACAACAGCCGTATTGTATTACAGCTAATAAAATTACTCTAAATAGACAAACAGAATAATAGACTAATAAAATAGAATAGAAATACTCTATTAGAATAAACAAAGTCATTTATTAATCTTTTAAAGGGCCATTTTTTTCTAGTCATTTTATATTAAAATATTTTCTGGATTGACATTGGCTTAAGAAAAGTGATTTATTTAGCTTATTAGATAAATTTAATTTGGTTAATTAATAATTAATTAAATAATCAAAACACATCATTTTGTTCGAGATAAAGAGCTGATGCATAAAAATTTCTGTCTCATAGAAAAATTTGTCAGAATTTATCACAACCTTCATACAAAGATTGATACATTTGTCGGGAAGCGTACTTCCCACTGCCTTAGAACGGGTTAAACCATTTGAGATAAACCAATATCAAACTTTAGCCCTCGAATGGTGCCTCTCACTCACCATTCAAGACAGTGCATCATCCTGATGTTTTATTTATTTTTCAATTTTGATTGTTAAAAGCACCTATAGAATTTTAAAAAGATGTATATTCATTTTTTCAGGGAAATTGAACTTAAAACAAGTTTATGTATTTATTTTTGGTGTAATAAAGCAGTCAATGTATTAAGTGAATAATTATGCTTCTAATTACTTATCCCAGTGCAAAGGGTTAATAATTATTGAAGTATTGGAGCAGTTTTTCTATGTCATACGTACTGAAATAATATTATTAGGAAAGATTTTATGTAAGCGTTTTGTTTGGGTGAAAGATTGCAGCAATATTCAGAGAGAGTTTTGTTGTTATTTATGGCACTTTACAAGCCCACTGACGATCTGTAAGTGATTGAAATCGACTGAGCGCCTCTTTTTTTCAGTAGCGCCAACTAGGGACATGAGTACGACTTAGTTACTCCATGCGTCTCATTCGCTGGCATAATCCCTTTTTACAGGGGGGCACATTCACACATCTCACAGATAGAACACGGAAGAAGAACTATGCCCGAACCGGGATTCGTACTCGGGACGCCCAGATCATGGGGAAGACGTGCTATCCCTATGCTCAACGCCGGTATTCAGAGAGAGTAACATATGCTATGCTTACGATGTGAGAATACGATACGATAATGCCTTCTGTCAGCTAATTGGCTGACAGCTTTGGCTCATATTATTCAATGATTTTTCACAGTGAATACTTGAATATTGGAGTTTTGAAGATAGATTAACAAGTTTGACTAATGATTTCTTAAATATTTTTTTTAACATGATTAGTTTCATATATGTAATGATGGAATTTTATAACAGATTTTTGCTTGTTTTCTAAAGTACTGTGAAATTTTGAATAGTTGTGTGCTTACGATTTACTTGTCATTGTACATACATTGGGGAGATCATGTAACATATTTAATTACATGTTAATTTTTTGTCACCATTTATGCACTACAATGGGAGTTCTGGTGTCTATAGTTCAATGTATCCATAAATAACATAAATTTATTTTCTCCTTGGAAGAAAAATTTAACAAAATAAATTCCGTAGGTAGCAATTGCATGATCTTTCACACTCATTGTATTAGAGTTAAATGACAAATTATATTACTTCTAGATCATTCCTAAGTCAATAAAACACTCAAGGGCTCACTCAGTTCCCTTTTCTTAATCGATTTCACATTAAGATGAAGTTAACAGTTACAATTTCTTTCCAATCCTTCCCCTTTAATCTCCTGTTAAAATCTTTCCCAGATCTTAGTCTCTCTCCTTAGTAATCTTTCTCAAGGTGCTGTAGGCTAGGAAAGGAAATATCTGTATTCTTCCAAGATAAATTAGTATTTCAAATTTATTCCTTTGGATATATAAATTTTCCGCAGCCAAGTTGAGGAGAAAAGTTCAGTTGATTAGGCGAACACGATGATATCGATATTCGATTCTGGGAATCCATCGATTGCTTTGTATCGGAATTTTTATGTTGATTTACGTAACTTTTCATAGTTACCGTAGAAGTCTTGTTAAAAAATAGTTATTTTAAAGCTCAATACATTATTTTTTCATAAGAATCGTTTGCTTGTGGTTGCAAATCATAAAATGTTTTCGTTTCTTTTTATTTATTTCCTTTACATTTTTTTAAAAAATAAACTTAACTGTTTGTTCTTTCTAATAATTTTAAGCAGTGGTTAAATTTTTGACAAAAGTTATACAATTTTATTTCGAATAAAAACGAAATGGATGAAATGATTTACATCAAATGATAAATGTTTGTAGATGCCTAGAGCAAACTCCTTTGTTTTTACTTAAATTTACTTACTTTTATTTACTTACTTTTACTTACTTTAAATTATATTTATTTTAATAAATTGTCCTATCTATGTCACTAACGGTATTAAGTGAAACTCTGACAAAAGATTTACAAAGTTATTTGGTACAAAATTTGTGTGGACTTTTATTTTACACTTTGAGGTTGACCTCCATTTTAGATTAATGGTTTGCAGATGTTTATTCCTAATAATAGTAAACCTTTAAATAATAATAATATAATTCGAATAATAAGTAAAGTTATTATTGCAATAGACATTTGAGGAAATTATAAATGTTATGTTGAATTCTCTTTTAAGCTGGTGCACAATCATAACATTGATCTATTTTACTGGCATTTTTCCATAGTAAGCTTCAAAATTATTTAATAATCTTTCTTCTTTTAAGAACTTTATTTACGGTGATATTGACATGAAATTTCACTTTTATCAATACATTCATAAATAATGTATGAAAGTGGAAAAATTCTCAATAAACAGAACATGTATGTTCAAAATGTTTTAAAATTGAAATACAATTATTTTAAACTGTATCACAGCGATTCTCAACCTGTGGGGCGCGCCCCCCTAGGGGGGCGCTAGCACACTATAGGGGGGGCGCGAGAATATCCAAGAGAAAATACTATTTAAAAAATTGGTTAACTGACTGAAAGGAAAGCACACATAGATATAGAAAACAAAATACATTTCGACATATTTAGTAACTTATTAAAGTAAAGCAAGTTACTAAAGTTACTAAATAAAAACTTACTTAATCAAAACATACTAAATTAAAACAAATTGAATAATTATTAGTGACTTCCTGGGACCTGTCTTGCAGAGCAAAGTCTTTCGAAGAATATTAGTAATAACTTTTTAATATTAGAAATAGCCACTCTCAGTTCTGCTGAGATCTATATTTTGTCTTCAAAGTAGTCACAGCAGAAAATCCAGTTTCACAAAGGTAGGATGTTGAGAATGGTAATATAATGCAAAATGCCCTTGTGTTTAGTGCAATTAAAATCATCCTCTACTCCTGCCCAAAATTCAAATAGTGATTTATAACTAAATTGTCTTCTAGTTTCGCCACTTGTCGTGAAGTCTATGAATTTTTCTTCCTTATCAATTGAGAGTCCTTCAGGAGTCTTATGAAATGGATCCCTAACTCACTCGTAACTTGCTATCAGTTTGTCGTCAGAAAGAATATACTTTTTAAAATTCTTTCCCAGCATGGCTAAATGATTTTCAGTGGTTACAGAAACAACTTTTACATGTTCTTCTTCAGCCTTGCAAGTTTTAGTACAATAATCCACATTTCCGAAAATTGTTAGATTTGTTTGTTTTAAATTTCTGCTCCACAATTTCAATTTTCCTCAAAAAGCATTAACTTTATCACTCGTATCCAACATATGTGTATTTGCTCCTCGGAGTTGAAGATCCAAGTTATTTAATTTCCCGAATATGTCGACCAAATAGCTCAATTTCATCACAAATGAACCCTCGCGAAAATTCTCGGCATCCGGTCTGTTTTCTTCTTCTAGGAAAATGGCGATTTCTTCTCTTAATTCATAAACACGTTGCAAAAATTTCCCACCTGATAACCATCTTGCCTGGCAATGAAATAGTAATGCTGAATGTATTGAAACCCATGACTTTACAAAGTGCGGAAAAGATTCTGGATTTCAGGAGTCTCATTTTTATATAATTTACTATGGTTACAACTGTAGTTAACACAATATTCAGACCAGGACACATTTCTTTCGAAACCAAAGCTTCTCTGTGGTTCATGCAATGTATCCAGACCCACTGAGGCGATTTTTGTTTTACAAGTGCTTGTATACCTCGGAATCTTCAGTATATTGAACGAGCACCATCGCTGCATATTCCAACGCAATTTTTCCATTCTATGTTTGCCTAGTTCATAACATCATTTAAAATAGCAAACAATGCGAGGGCCGTTGTTTTGAAATCTGTTGGTTTGCAGAAAAGTAGTCTTCTACTACTGACATATTATCACAAAATCGAACATAGGCAATTAAATGAGCATCTTTATTAGTATCTGCTGCTTCATCAAGCTGTAATGAAAACAAGTTGTCACGCAACTTCGAGAAAAGCTGACACTGTACATCTTCAGCTATATCACCAATTCGACGAGCAACAGTATCATTTGAAACAGGTATGGACTGCAATTGTTTTGAAAAATTATCTCCAAACATAGTTTCTACTACAATCTCTATTGCTGCTGGCAAAATAAGCTCTTCACCAATGGTGTGAGGTTTTTTACATCTGGCTATTTTATATGAAACTTTGTAAGATTGCAATTAAAGTTTTTTTTTATTAACAGACAAAATTTCTTGAAAAAATGGTTTTTGCTTTTTATATGATTTTAATTTTAATTCGAAGAATTCTCTTGGTTTATTGACGTACTCACTATAAAGCGTTTCCGAATGTCGTTTAAGTTTATTAGGTTTCTTGCTGCCTGCCACCAACAGTTTTGAGCAAATGATACACAGGGGCCTTTCTTTTTCATTTATTTCAGTACTGGTAAGCATAAAATTTAAGCATTCTTGAGAATATTTTCTTGATTTTATTTTCGGAACCACGTTCGTCTTTGTACTTGTTGATGCTTGACTGTCGTCTAATGCTAGCTTATTTGTGCTTAAAAATTTATCCATGAGTCTGCATAAATCTGCTGCCGTGAATATTTAATATGCTGAATTGCAATTAACACGAAATCATATATGACATACACATTCACGATATATTCGATAGCGATGGAAGGTGCCCGCTTTGCAAAATGCCAGATGTGATTTCTCGGCAATGTTGGCTCGCTTTTACTCTTTTTTTGGCAGTTAGTTAAAACTAATTAAAAAACAGAATACAAAATACTCAATATACATTATTGTTGTATACTTTTTATTGCAAGCGGGGGAGCGAGATGAAAATTATGATTGAAAACTGGGCCACGAATACTGAAATGTTGAGAAACGCTGCTGTATCAGGTTTAATACAATTGTAGAACGTTATGCTGTTAGGAATCTCCCTTTCCTTAATGGATTTCGGGTTAACTATTATAAACTTTACTCAAATGATATAGTTTTTCTGTTAATTGAATAAATATCACTTTGAACAGCTAATTACTTTAAGAAGTCTATTAGAATTCCAGAAAATATTTTATCAGAATTTTTTTTATTTCATTTTGTAAAAATACCTACGTTTCAAAATGCGTATTTTAGATATATTTATACATGAAAAATTCCGTCGAATAATTTATATAAATCTATATATTAATATAATTTAATCAAAATGATCTTTGAAGTTTTATTTGAAAGGAACTTTAAATTCTATATATTAAATCATAATCATCATGAATTAAAAATTAAAAATGTTTTCGGTGTTCGAACACCTGTATGGACATTTTTATACTTTTATGAGACATGACATGTTCTATGTTAGTAAAAGTAGAATTTAGTAATCGATTTCGGTCTGGGAAATGCAGTAAAAAAACCTATCCCTTTAAAATTATTTCCGTTTCCATCATATGAGTTTTTCAAATCAAAAATATATCTTTTAAGCTTTATAAAGAAAGGTTATTTCGCAATATTATTTTTCATAAACATGTAGAAGTGAAGATATAAAATAAATTTTTCCCTATTCGAGAACTGATTTACAGAGCTTTTTTCTATATTGCTAATAGTATGAATTTTGTAACCTCTTAGGATTAGCCTGGATAGAGAAATCGCAAAAATTCTCATGATGCAAATCAGAAATTGTTTTCTGAAAATTGCAAAAAATATTTATTTTGTAATTCATTTTAATCCTATTGAATCATCTGTATCTGACAAAATTGTAAAGGTTTCAAATTTTTAAAATCTTTTCTTTAAAATCTTTCTTCTTAAAATCTTTCGTTACTTACATAGATTCACACAATTCCCTTGTTTACATTGAGGAATTTATAAATGGATCCCATATATAGATATTCTAAAGAATTCTGAATCTTTTGAGTATCGAAATACAATACGAATGAAAATAATCCTGCATAACATGAATGAAAAATGAAATTGTACAATATGAATTAAAAATGAAATTGTACAATATGAAAAAAAAATGAAATTGTACAATATGAAAAAAAAATGAAATTGTACAATATGAAAAAAAAAATGAAATTGTACAATATGAAAAAAAATGAAATTGTGCAATATGAAAAAAATGAAATTGTACAATATGAAAAAAATGAAATTGTACAATATGAAAAAAAATGAAATTGTACAATACGAATGAAACATGAAATTGTACAATACGAATGAAACATGAAATTGTACAATACGAATGAAACATGAAATTGTACAATACGAATGAAACATGAAATTGTACAATACGAATGAAAAATGAAATTATATAATATGAATGAAAGGGAAATTGTACAATATGAATGAAAATGAATTTCAACAAATATGAATTGCGATAAAAAAACTATATTTTTATTATCAAAATAAAAAGATAGAAACATTAACATTGTTTTGTGTGCTAAATGCAAAGGTTAAATGGAAAATCGTTCTATTAAATGAGTAAATTAAAAAAAAGATTAAAATATGCTATGCATTAAAGTGAGAATTATTATAATAATGAAGATAAAATGTGAATTCTGACAAAAATGACGATAAGATGTGAATTATGATAAGAAAGATGATAAAATGAGAATTGTGATACGAATAACGAAAAATTGTAAATTATGTTAAAATGACAATAAAATTTGAAATAGGAGTAGAGTTAAAATGTGAATTATGATAAAAATGACTATAAAATATGAATTACGATAAGAATAACGACAAAATGTGAATTACGATAGGAATGACGACAAAATGTGAAATATGATAAGAATGACAACGATATGGGAAATATGATAAGATTAACGACAAAATGTGAATTATGATAAGTAAAATAGGAATTATTATCAATGCATTTAATATGATTGCAAGTAAGAGATATAAAAAGAAAATGAGATTTCTCAAAAGAAATTGTAATGGCTATTCGTAATTTTTAATGGCTTAGTAATTTGAATTAATCGCCATGTTTAAAATTTTTTGTCGAATCCAGTCATATACGGATTCTTTGATTCCAAAGACTTATTTCAGTGAAGATAAAGACTTTGTAGAACGCAATAGTTAAATGACAAGATGTTGAGTACGGACAGAACAAGAGTTAAAGAACAGATGTTGATGTTTCTGAACACCCTCCATGTGAAGTAGACGGATTATTCATGATTTTACATCCTCATTATGGTGTAAAATCAGAAACATTCTAGCATACTCTTCAATAAAAAGTCTTTTCCACCTTCCTTCGCATAAACTTTAAATCTCAGGTAAGAGTCCAAATATCTTGCACGGTATTGGTGAAGGATCATTACAAAATATAGATCTTTGGCATGAATTTATCATTTTTCCTTAATTGAGAGAATGTGGATTTTGGACATTTTTCCTACTCGATTTACATCAAAATCTGACACAAAACTATAACTGTAGTCATAGGATAAGATACTGAATTTCGTGGATTTAATTAATCATTACTTTTACATGTATGCGAAAGTACAGATCGACAGACGGTCAAATATTTGACAGAATTGGTTCAAAATTTAATAAGTATCTATAAATTAGATGATAAATCTTTGCACCAAATTTTATTAACCTATCTCTTTGGATTTAGTAATTATCAATATCACTTATACTCGTACAGGTAATCAAATAAACTTTCTCTGAATGGATTACTTTGAAAATTTGACAGAAACCTACTTATTTGGTTCTACTTCCAAATACCAAATTTCAATCGCATTGTTTAAAAAAACAATTTGAATTGAAGTTTTCACAGTAGAGAGACATAATGTCAAAAATGCATTTTTATGGTATATCTGAAACTTGAATAATCGTTAAAATAATAAGTTTGAATTTTTTCTTTGACTTTTATTTGACTTTTGACTGTACTTTCTCTATATATCTTATACGAGGAAGTAAAAAAAGTGTTTGCCTTACGGCCAGACCCATTTTTCATTAACATATAATACCTTAAGATAATATACATTCATTTGCTTGTAGTAATTTGATTAAGGTATTTATCATAATTTATTTATTTGAATTCATACGCGTTTCTAATTGTACCTATATAAAATGCATGTACTTCCACATTTTGGTTCACGATTTTAACAAAAATCAATTTATATGTATCAAAGATGTTTGCTTTGGCATAACTGTTTCAATACTAAACGGCGAATAATGTATATTGCCTTTGGATAATTCCCAAGTTAAGAAAATATCCAAAGACACAAAGTCACTTCAATTAATCGAATATAGTCCCAAGATAAACTTAAATGCTACTACTTATCTTCTATCACTTGTCCTTCAGTCACTTCAGGGAATTTTGTTTCATTCTTTGCCCTTTTCCTGATTTTCTTCGTAACCCCTTTGCCTTCAAGGCCAGTTGGAAAAGTATAATTCTATTCTGGAATAAATTAACGCAGAAATTTCATGCGTTGAAAGTGCTGACGTATAGGTTATTTAAAATGAAAAGAGAAGGGAATATTTCAAACTTACTCCGTGAAATGACAATATTGATATTCGATTGCCTTGTATTGTGGTTTTAATGTACGCATCCATATAGAAAAATGAAAAACTACGTCGCATTTTCTTCAATTTTTTCATTGAAAACTTTCTTTCTTGTATAAAATAATATGGCTATTTATTTCAATGCATAAGAAATGTTATTTAATTTTCGTTTACCTTTTTTTTTCGTCACAAAATTTTTTAGTTTATTTGAGAATAAAATGGAAATGCATAAGGTATTTAATAAAATAAGTTTCACTTTTAGAGGCACTGCAGCTAAAACTAATGGACAAAATGAAGATAAATTTCATATATTGATTTTTGAAAGTATGAAACAAAACTAGTACTAAAAGTTACTGATGGGGGTGATGTCGTGCCTGTCAAAACTAAAAAAAAATTATAAGCTAAACAAACCAGCGAAAAAGAAAACATGCGAAATTTCATAGCTAATTATGTATTAAAGATAAACATAGAGAAATGAAAGGTGTACAATTTAGAATTAAATAGGCTTTCTAATCTTATAACAGTTTTATAAGCATATATAATTATATAAGTTTAATAATTAAACAATTTACAATTTAAATAGTTTTAATAACCAGCATAAGGAAATAATAACAGAATACCTATATAACAGAAACACCTCATATAAAATTTTCAGTGTTAATGAGTTTCTTTGTGCACATCAACGATTGTGGGTAATTTTGTTTCAGAAATTATTCTTCTTCTGAATGTATAAGAAATTTGGTTTCCTTTAGTAAATAAGCTATTACTGCAGATGAATTTAACAAGGAAATAGATCATCCTATTTTTTAAATTAATCAATCATTATGCTCTACGACAATATAATCAAATTGTATATACCGTCTTTGATTTTTGAAAATAAGTGCCATTGTAAATGCAGATCCATTGCAATAAAATAATTTAATTTATAATAAAATCTCAAATGTGTGAAGAAGTATACCTATATAACAGAAAAATTCAATCAAAATTGAACAGAAATTATAATTAAAAAGTAGTGCGAATGGACTTCACCGCTTTTCATTGCTTACCT
Source organism: Argiope bruennichi (assembly GCF_947563725.1). Lineage (NCBI taxonomy): Eukaryota > Metazoa > Arthropoda > Arachnida > Araneae > Araneidae > Argiope > Argiope bruennichi. The sequence goes on along the minus strand of NC_079161.1, from coordinate 43,742,820 downwards.
AAATTTGAAACAGAGTTGCAGAACAGTTGATCTCCTTTCATTATTAGATAAAATTAGAGGTTGAAAGTTTTTAGAAATCTCCCAAAATCTTGTGAAAAAAGATTTATCAAGATTCGAGGCCTCATATTTCCAAAACGAGTATGTGGCGAAAACTTTGGTTGCCAAGTCTATATTATATATATATTTAATTATATGATCAAATATTTTTAAGAATGTCGAATGCTTTTAAGTAATATGCTTGACATACTTCAAGACAGAAGAGCTTAACAGTTAAAATAAGATTTCAGTAAAGATGTAATGAGTTTAAGGGGAACTTTGAGTATAAACCAGTGAATCAATCACTCTTCAAAAACCGTGGTATGGAACTTTCAAGAGTTTTTGACGATTCTAAAGCTATCTTTATCATCTAATTGTCATTCAAGATTAATAGTCATTTTGATGCTTCAAAATAATAATTTTGATGTTTCAAAATAGCAATTTTGATGCTTCCGACCAGTAATTTCAAAATAGTAATTTTGATGCTCCTAAACGGGTGATTATTATAACAAAAATAAATTCCCAAATATTTTAAAATGAAATTATATTGTATTATTTTCCATAAATATCCTCTTCCTGAAATCTTTGCTAAGTAATAAAATATAACATTTCATACAACAGTTTAAAGTCATGTATCAGTATCATTGTTTTGAAAAATCCACTATTTTCCTTCGAGAGTTGTAAAATTATAATATAACATCACTAGGAGGCTTTATCCTCTGCTTATTTCGCTCGCCAACCCAGTTGTTGATATGTTACTCGATGTTCGTCAGTTCCAGTTAGCCAATTCTTGAACTCCACTGGCTAGTCATTCAACACTGGAAACTTAATTTTCCTATGACAAGAACATACTTTTTTTTTCTATTGACCTGGCTTCCGATTCAAAACTCAAAGCCACATAATGAGAACATTATTTGCTTATAACTCCAATATCTAAACATTAAATCAATTTTTCATATTTTACCACCGGCATAGCAACTTTACGATCAGCTTCCCTTTTCATATTGCCAGATTTTCGCTCTGTATTTCTTCGCATTTTTTCTTCATATGATATCGCTAGAAGCTCCGTTACTATTTAAATAATAATGTAGGGTTAACACGTACACATTTAGATATTCAGAAGTTGTTAGTTGACAGAAGTAAAAATTCCGTTTCTCGAAGATGACAAGCCGGATGGCTATTCCTTAGTGTTGCCACAAACGGTATGTCTAAAAGTAGAATTAACAAATAATATTGTTTTAAACTCTTTGCTGTTAACTTGGTTTTAATTAAAGCTTCACGTTTTCTTTTTTGTCACCATTTCACCGTCAAGTGCAATATAATTACTTACTACGACGTAATAATATTTTTTATTAAATATTTCAAACAATACTGGCAAAACAAACCTCATATATCATGGGTCAGATGACTCGCTATATACTGTTACGAAATTTCCCGGGATTCGTTTGGATAGTGGGAGTTATATGGTGTGGAGAACACTCAATCAGCAGGCGGCAGTAGAAAATAAAACAACGACGTTTATTACACGAAGACACACAGGACAGCACAAAGACGACAACTATATACAGCACAGAAGACGATTATCTTCAGCCGAGACGTGCAGCATACAACAGCAGCTCGACTCCGTCGCTGCTCCACTAGTCCCTGGAAGACCAGTTCTTCACTCTGTCGCTTCCGACTACAACTCTCCGATCAGGTTCACGACTCAATTCACCGTCGGTTCACCGCCCGACTCACCACTCCTCGGCAGCTGCGGGTGCTTCCTTTTATAGGTCTCAGGAGGAGGGGCTGGTAGCCTCTCAACCAATCAGGAACGTCCGAGGTGTATCTCCGTTCCTACTGGGCGGATCGAGAAAATTCTCGATGTTTCGGGTATAATCTATTTTGGCACAAAAGTCCCCAAGTTTGTCGCCAAGCTCCGGGACCTCCTATGAAACCAACTATGCTGGGAAGCAGCATCGTAGGTTCGTAACATTGTCCCCCTCCTAAGGAATGCACGTCCCGTGCAGTTCCACTTCAATCCAACAGCTGGCGTAAGCTTCCGAATGATGTGATGATGTTGATGCGTTTGGCGACTTCCGAAGATGACATCGTTTACCAATTTGGTGACGACTAAAGATCCATCCGAACCTCCTCAATAATTTTGACTCGGACCTCTTCGTCGTTTCGGATTGTACACCCAGACTTGATTTCTCTTCTTGAAATGCAATGTGTCCCATGGGGCGAACCGCTGCATCGTAGCGGAGTCCTCTGGAATGAATTCCTGCCAGGCTAGTCGGTTTGTCACTTTAAACTTCTTCCATCGAACCAATCGTATATCAGGATGATCCAACGGTGCCTTCTGAAGTCCACTCGAAAGCCAGGTATTCGGCTTCATCGCCGAAGCTTCCGGGGGAATATCTCCGCCTATTCCCGGCCCATTCTCGACACTTGAGAATTGTCCGCATCTCTCCACACTGGATCTTCTGAAGAGCGCATCCGTTTCTGCTGGAAGGGTCCTTTTGCGACGACGTAACATGTCCGGATGCACAGGAGATTCCTCGGCACCTACTTGCATGACACTCCTTAGAGAAGCCACAGCAAAGCCGAATTCTTGGAGGAAATCGAGGCCGTGACAACAAGGATCAGCGATTGCAGCCACGTAGTCTTCTTCCGTGTCACTATGCCAGGAGATACCAAGAGGCTTGCAGAGAGGCAGTCCCTTTAATCTTTGGGACGAATCCAATCCAAACAGGGTCGCATCAACTCTTGCATCCATAGGCATCGAGCACGGGTCACCAGACCCGTCCGAAGAAAGTCCATCTTCTCCATCCCCAAGCACCTGCACTTTCAGTTCCACTTCAGGGGACTCATTCGGAGAAGACTGTTTCAGTTCCGCAATTATTTGACATTCTTCCTGTTAGTTCCTCTCCCTATTAAACTTCGGTTCATCCTCTGGATGTCTAAGCTCCTCTTCGGTGACACCGGTCTCCATTCGATCTTCAATCTTTTCTTTTTCCACTTGGCTCTCGCTGCTTCCTTCAATTTCCTCCGTAAAGGCTTTCATTTCTTCCGTAAAGGCTTTCATTTCTTCCGTAAAGGCTTTCGTTTCTTCCGTAAAGGCTTTCGTTTCTTGCAAAAGTTTCTCTTGTCCAGCTTTCATCTCCTCCATTCTTTCTTGACCAGAACGCATCTCTTTCTCCAATCTTTCTGGCCCACGAATGTGGGCGTGGGTTCGAATCCCACTTCTGACACCAAATGTTACGAAATTTCCCGGGGTTCGTTTGGATAGTGGGAGTTATATGGTGTGGAGAACACTCAATCAGCAGGTGGCAGTAGAAAATAAAACAATGACGTTTATTTACACGAAGATACACAGGACAGCACAAAGACGATAACTATATACAGCACAGAAGACGATTATCTTCAGCCGAGACGTGCAGCATACAACAGCAGCTCGACTCCGTCGCTGCTCTGCTAGTCCCTGGAAGACCAGTTCTTCACTCTGTCGCTTCCAACTACAACTCTCCGATCTGGTTCACGACTCAATTCACCGTCGGTTCACCACCCGACTCACCACTACCCGGCAGCTGCAGGTGTTTCCTTTTATAGGTCTCAGGAGGCGGGGCTAGAAGCCTTTCAACCAATCAGGAACGTTCGAGGCGTATCTCCGTTCCTACTGGACGGATCGGGAAAATTCTTGATGCTTCGGGTATAATCTATTTTGACGCCAAAGTCGCCAAATTCGTCACCAAGTCGCCAAGATCCGGGACCTCCTATGGAACCAACTATGCTGGGAAGCAGCATCGCAGGTTCGTAACAATACCAATCACAAAGCGAATAAAATGTAATATTTACATAATTTTTTTACGTAATAGAAATTCAAAAAAATATTGAATATTTTCTAGAAATTGTATCTATAATTTTAATAACAAAATCGTGAGTATACCATTATGTATTTCAAAACTATATTCCTTTTAAACATTTATAAACATTAAAAATAAGATAGTACGAACTTTACTCAAGCCTATTCTTAAACTAGGACTCTTATTGTAATACTAGTATTTTGAATATTAACTTATTTTTTATCTTTCCTTATAAACTATTACTGAAAAACAAAGAACTCTCTTAAATTCCCAAGATGAAACGTGGATTTATTCTATGAAAAATCCTTATATAGATACTAGTATGAATTTTATTTGACATAAGAAATGGAAAAAGTTTATTTTTATTTTAATCCTATCTAATCCTTTCTTAGAAATTGTTTTTTTGTGTGTATTTTTATAACGTTTTGTTTCAAGTTAGTCGAGTAAGGATAGTTTGATATTTTCCTTTGCTTCGAAATGTATCTTAAGAAATATTTCTAAACCAGTATGATGTTGAAATAAATGATTTCCAGTTTATCTTAGATACACTACATATATTTGTAACAGTAAAAATATAAAATTTATCTTTTGTCTTTTTTTCGAACAAAAGCGATAAAAAAAGATAAATTAAAAAAATATTAAAACTGAATTGCAGCACATTTTTATTTATCATATTTTAAAATTCAATAATATCCTTCCATTTTTAGTAGTCCGCTTTTTGAGAAAATTTATCCTTTCTCTAAGTAGCGCTCTTTTAGTGCAAGTGCCATTGAATCCTTGTAGAGAAATTTTGGATTTAAATAAGCATTTTTCAGGACATAAAAAAAGGAAACTATGCAAAGGAGTGAAACTAACATTTAGTTTATGTTAATAAGCATTGAACATAATTCCGTCGTGTTAACATCTTCTTCGTCTTTAACTGTACTAATAATATAGGAGTGTATTTATGTGTTAGTGTTGGCAATCTACAGGACGGGCTATTAGAGCTATAGTTAATAAATCTAGGTAGGAAAGTAGCAGTACACCTAGCAGGTAGGAAAGGAGAATGTACACCTTGTTGCAACTTTAAAAAATTTTTAATCAATTAAACATTAAGTGAAATTTTGAAGTATTTTAACATAGCTTCTGAAAACGCAAAACAATAAAAAAAATGTTGCAACAATATGTATAAAATAAAAATAATTAATTTTTTTAATTATACCATTTGGTAATCTTACAATTTCTTTTATTTATTTTTAAAAATATTTTTTTAATTTATTAAATTAACAATACATTTCATTGTCGCCATATGTCACAAATATTTTTAATTGATGCCACACATATTTATTTTCTTATTTTTCATGTATTATTATAACTTAATCCCTTTTTATTTTTCGTGTCCATAATTGCTAATGATGTTAAGAAAATACGGTTTATTTCTCCTATACTAAGTAGTGTCTTCCTAAGTCATGCTTTTAATAAATTTTCAGCATTTGTTTGTACTCACAAATAAAATTTGTACGTACAAACTGTTTGACTTCAGAAATTGTCTTCATTCTAAAACTAAAAACAAATTTTAGGCTAACTTTCTAAAATTTCATTCTAAAACTAAAGAATAATTTTAGGCTAGAAAATCGAATATTAGAGATAATTCTTTCTCTCATATTTAGTGAAATTAATAGAACAGTGTAAAGCTTCGTAAATAGTTCGATTAATGTTTTGAAATAATTATGTCTTTGAAAGTATGAAATTTACAATTACCACTTAGCCATTAAGATGAAATTACATTTATTGGAAGCCATTTCCAAGGTATAATCTTCGTGAACCATCTGATCGCTAATCTTCGATAAACGAATGATTTATTTTCTTTAATGACATTCAAACTGTATTTTAGTACACGATTAAAATATTTATTTGATTTTTTTTTGAAGTTAAGTTGAAGATGTCATCAAATGACAAGACATTAAGACAATTTGTAATAAATCAAGCTCTTAGAATATCTAATATCTTAGAATTCAACGTACCGAGAGATTACAAAAAAACTATCACAGCTTTCAAAAGAACAGATTAAAATTTTGGTTCAAGGTATTTTGATTTAAGTATCAAACGAAAAACAACAATTACAATAAAACAGTTATTGTTACAGTGAGAGAATTTCAAAATTTTCAAATGACGACACCAACTTTTCTTTATTAGAATGTGTTTTTCATAAAGAACAAAAAGATATAGCTTCGTAAATGTACCTGTAGCACGAAACTCACTATCGCTAGACAGATTAAGAAGAAAAGAAGAAGAAGAAGAAGAAAAACTTGGATGTTCCTCCCCTCAACATGAAAGTCAACAGATTCCACTCTGCATGGTATGTTCTTTGGTTCTAGGTTGAGTAAGATGTAGAAAGTATAGAGGCTAGTTACTTCTTCCTGTTCTCACTAATATTTTTCTATGAAGATTTCCATCAAGTAATGATTTTGGTAAATCTATGGAGTTCCTTCTTAACTCTTGTTTTTGCTATTTGTGCTTAAACCCATAACAGGTTTTTGCCTTTAAAAAAATACTCTAATAAAATGAAGCAGATCCAATCAACTTCTTCGCCAAACAATTAGGGATTTTTTTTTAAATAAGCTTCAAAATCTAAAATAAATTTGAAAAATGCTAATGAAATATTACTGGACATAACAGTTACGATTTTTGTTCATCAATATTGTGTCTTCTCTCCATATCATAAAGCCGAAATCTGCAACATCAAGTTTTATGAGAGTATAGTAATTTATTTCTTCTTTTTCAGAAGATTAAGTAGAAAATATTACAAATTTGGAATATTATATGTAAGAAATATATATCTACAACAATAAAGGATAATGTACAAGTTTAGGCAATGAAATACAGAGCATTTGACCAAAAATTATCAAATCTGGCATAGATACAAATTAGAGAAATAAATGTGCACCTTAGACAGAATTTTTTGAAACAGCAATTAATTTAATATTTAGAGAGATTTTGGTGATTTTTGTGATCAAATCTCAGAATATTGTTGCCCAATATTTTTATATATTTTTGTTCAATATTTAAAAAAAAGTGTAGCATCAAAGATATAAATTTAATTTACATGCAATTTTTTTTCCTGAATTTGGACAATTAAATAATTTCTATAGCATTCAACAGCAGAATTCATTATTACAATTAAATTCAAACCCTTTTAAGTGCTTTATCAAATATTAAATAACATGATTTTATTACTTTTTTGTAGACAGCCAAGGAGAAAAGTTCCTTATCGGCGCAATTTACAAGAAGTACCAGAAAGGAAAATTATATATTACTCCCCCCCTCCCCCACTCCAAAGAAATTGCAATTTCTTATGGACAAGCAAGATATTGTCGACTTTAATATATCAGTTTGATGGTAAAAATTACTTTTTGAAGAAATCAGTAACATCAGATTTTGCTTAAAAGCTATAATTAAAATTAAGTGCAATTCATAATCTCTTGAAAGCAGCGGTTGCCAAAGCCAGCACTATAAATTAAGGTGTACGTACACACTAGAAGATTTTTTAAAAAAATTTTCACTTTAAAAATCCAGTTTTTTCACAGCAGGTCATTGATATATGTTTAAACTCATTTCAGTGAGAAAAAAACCATATTACACTAATTATTAATTAATTAATATTTAATGAGTTATTTAGCATATTTTTTGAAACATGACATCTTAAATTCTAATTTGTAGAGACACACAATTCTAGTTAGAAATTATGCCTGATATTAGTTTTCATGTTGTCTGCCTCAATCAAGTTATAAAAATATAGTTTTTTTAACATATTTTTCTTCAACGATGAATAGAAAAGCAAGATTTTTTTTTTGTAATTTTAACTTTTAAATAGCTATTAAAAATTTACTTATATAAACATAACTTTTATTGAGATACAAAACATTCACTGTTTTATACAGATTATTTTGATATATAAATAGTTGTATTTAGTTCATTTCTTGTTGAGTTATGATTGTTTGAATAAAGCAACATAGTGGAAAAATATCATTCTTCATAAAATGAGTTAAAAAAACGAAACTAGAGTTTTTATTGAAAGTACCTCAAGAAAATTAATTATAACTCGAGGAATATTCCGAATACTGACAACATCTTAGTATAGTTTAAAAGCTAAAGGATCAGAGAATATTTTCACTCAATAAAAAAAATATTCGATATTTTGAACGATTTTCGAAGCTTCAAGTGTGTACGTACACCTTAAGAGAAATGTAATGAATAAAAAATTATGTGAATAAAATATCTTAAAATTGTTATTCCAAAGGATATTACTCTATTCCAGAAATGCAATTTATTTGAAGGTAAATAGTTATTTTTTTTACATTTAATATGTTGCTTTAATTTGGTGGAAAGGAAAATATATATATCAAACTTAATGTCAAAATTTTAAATTCTTTGCTGAAATCATAAACAACTTGTGTTTCCTTAATTAACTTTTTATGCTCTTTAAAAACTGAAAATAAAATTTATTTTACGGAACTCAATTTAGCATTTTAGGTAAGGAATTAAAAAAAACTTTTAGGCAGATAATAAATTTATTTTGCGTTATAAAAATTAATGAAATAAGACATTATCGTTTTACAACGAGAAACGTAATTTAATACAATATATATCCATTTTTATGAAATTAGTACTTGTTAATCTTGTTAAACATTTAGACAAATATTTTGATGTATCTAAATTAAAATCCTGAAAAAAGTGTTTAAAACAGTTTTTTTTTTATTTCATTTTCTCACAGAATATTGCAAAATAATATTTAATATTCAGTCAAAATAAATTTAAATTAAGACATTTATACGCCAAATTATGCATGGATTTTACAGTTTTAAAATTTATTATAAGTATAAGCGCTCTTCATATTATATTTTAGAAAAAACACATAATTATAAAACAACCTCAAGAAAGAAAGGAATTTGCGTAAGAATGATTGCTTTAAAATATAATTTCTTTCATATTCAAATAAGATTTTCTAAACTTATTGAAAAAGTCCGTAGCTCCCCGGTTATTCAAAAAAATTGTGTGGTAAACCATTTACAAATTTTATCAATATTCAACAATTTGAATAAGCATTCAATTTATTATACACATAATCGTGAAAATGTTTTTAATAATTCTCTTCTTAGTATAGTCAACATCATTTTTTTTATTTATTTGACTACTTTTGCTTAAAAGAAACTCTTTTCATGCGATTCCAAATTGATTCATTCAACAGCTTTGCTATTAGAAAATAACATAGCTCAAAGGAATTTAATTTTAATGAAAAATGTGAAATATGATGCAGACGTGAAATTTCAGAAAGACGTAAAATATGAAAATCTGCTTCATTGTTGTCAATTTTTTCATATTACTTTAGAGAAAGTTTTGATTTTTCACGTCATTAAGTCAATAATGTTGTAAATTATAGAATATAAGTTGTTGGGTCTTAATTTTCATATAATTAATTCAAAATCTCAAATGCAGAATTGAGAATGGAATACATCTAGTTTTAAATGTGAAGGAAAAACTTATTTCAAAGTTTCGATATTTTTTCAAGTCTATATAATTAGCATTAAATAATTTGAAACATAATTTTTATATAATATATGAAGGCTCAAATTCTAATTTTATTTTGATAATTTTTATATTTAATTTTGCAGAAATTTATCAAAAGTAAAAATTATTTGCATTTGAATTAACAATTGAATAGGGGATTTTCTTATTTTCAAGAAAATAATTTTGGAATCATTATGCTTCTTGATTATTTCAAAAATTGTCGATAACATTTTGTAAATCTGTAATCTCAGTTGCTGATTAGTTATTTAATTTAAATTTTAGTTTAATAAATATAAACTCTTATTAATTATCCTAATAGTGTGTGTGTGTATGTTCGCGTGTGTGTGCGTGCGTGTGTGTGTTCTCGTGTGTGTATGTGTGCCTGCGTGTAAAAATATTTTAGTAGTTGTGTGCCGAATAGAAGAAATTTTAGAAATTTTTAACTTTATTTTATTTCAGTATGGGAGATATTTTATGCACAAGAAAAGAAAATAATCTGACGTCCGTTTACATCGCGATACAAGAGCAGAAGAGAGAAATATTTTCCCTTCGGTCATTTTACTGTGAGATTTCGATAGGGATTTCTTTGACATGTGACAATGTAGAAAGGGAATTTTAGTTATCTTTAAAAGAATATTGTAAGCATTTGCGTTTTTTATCCCTTCTCTCTGAGTGTGGGAAATGCTGCAACTAACAGTTTTATAGAAGGTGTATAGAATTAATTGTATAAAAAGTGGTAATTAGAACAGGAAATAAGAGCATTTTAGAATGAAGTTAATATGGGCTGAATTAAGATACCAATTAGGTAATTAATTAGAATTTATATTATATTATCATTACAAACGCACATATTATATATCAAAATCCAAATATTTGCTTGAATGATTTTAACTATATTAAGTATTATGTATATATGTCTGATTTTAATTTTTTTTTTCGAACTGAAAAGTCATAATTTAAAAAGAACTGAACATGCACAAATTTTCTGATTGAAGAAAATGGAAATAAATTCTTACACATTTCAAAATTTCTTATGTTATATATTAACTTTTCCCTTGAAAGATTTATGTTAAATCTTTTTTTTTTCTTCTGTTTTTAATACCGTCAAAAATTTCAAACTAATTATAATTAAATTTCTTAAATACGAAACATTCTTTTAATTATTACCTCTGCATAAAATAACGAAATAAAACTAAATTCTTATTAAAACGTTAAAACTTTTCCTTTGTAAACTTACGAAGACATCAACTTGTCCATCCCACACTTGCCAGGTAGAAACACGGACTGACAAATGATTCGACTTTCACTTTGTTCTCTCAGTCTCAAAACAAAGCTATCTTTTTCAATAAAACTGAGACTACAAGCTCTTAAATTTTTTCTCAATATCCGACTTTTAGAAAATTTCCTTTTCATTCACCCAAGGGTCCTTTCACAAACGAGCAGAAAGGTTTTTATTTTTATAAAAGGGGTAATGAAAGAACAGTGACTTTTTTATCGTCTGGTATTCTCAACACTTTTGGTGCAGTAATTACTTCTCCTCTTTAGACAAAAGCCCTTTTGAGAATAGAAGCTTTAGATAAGCACAAAAGAATCATCAAAATTCAGCTGAATTATTTAAATTAATTATCACTTTTTTTAAAATTCAACCTGAATTATAAAAAGTTCTGTGTGATAGCATAAGGAGAAAATACGATGCAAAGAGTGTACCAAAAGTAATATATTATTTATTTTTTTTGTATTAAAGTAGGTGACAAAATTAAAAAGTAGATATATTTGAGAAGTTATTAAATTTTTTGGAATTTCACAGTTTTAATTTTTGTACAAGTATCTTTATAAAATATTTAGAATTTTATTTCTAAATCGAATTTAAGGAAAGTTACACTAATTTTTATATTTTCATTTACATATGTTTTAATGCTGTTTTACATTTTCAGATACTATTTTCTCAAATTATAATTCTTGAAAGAAATTTTTTACGAAAAACCTCATAAATTAAAATCGAATGCATATTTCTTGTACAGATTTCTTATAATAATATTCCAATATGTTTTTTTTTAATTACTGAATAAATAATATCTTCATTTATAGTTGTTTTAGTGTTCCACAGTTCGAAAAAAAAATGGAAAATTTCTTGTTATACATTAGTTGAACCCCATTATCAAAAAAAAAATGGATAGAAAAACAGCTTATTTTTTTAGTTCAGGAACTAGATTATATATTCCTTATGTTATCTCCAAAATTTTAAGCAAATCACTTGATAAACCTCTAAACTAGAAGGTGTTTCGACTCATATCTCCTATTTAGCCAAAAAAATTCATTTTTTCCAATTAAAAAAACATTTGAAACTTGACTGTTAAATTTTGGTTGCGTGGATGTTTTTTTTAAAATCTTCTTTATGGAAATATTCAAAAATATAACTATTTTTGAATCTTTTTCAAAACCTTCCTCTCGAATGTAGTCGCATAGCTTAAAGACACCAAATAATTTTATCAGATATATAGAAACATTATTATGCTATTAAAATGCACTAAGACCTTACTAAATTTTATCAGATATATAGATCTTTATCATGCTATTAAAATGCACTAAGACCTTATTAAATTTTAGCAGATATATAGATGCATTATGCTATTAAAATGCACTTACTAAATTTTATCAGATATATAGATGCATTATTATGCCATTAAAATGCACTAATACCTTACTAAATTTTATTCCAAATTAACTATTTTAATGGATCAAATAAAATAATTTCATTTTTCATTCATGACAAAGAGATTTATAAAAAATATATAAATAAATAACAAAAGATTAATAAATTTTCCATCAATACTTTCTCAATAATGTTCAACAAATACTTTATTTCCAGTCGAATTTCAATATATCCTTAGCAGCATGAAATAACATTCTGGCACATTTTAGAAATTAACCCCAAGCTGTCCTGCAGTTTTGCACTTATATATAAAAAATGGTGTTATATATGCATTTTTATATTGTTTCTAAAATTACAGCATGGTTTCGTCTATGCGGAAATACAGAAGAGCATTAAAAATAGAAACCATTTTAAGTACGCACGAAAAATAATTTTAATACCTTACTTGAAGAATTATAACTTAGTATACTATAATATTTTTTATTAAATACGATGGAAAACTATTTCATATAATGAGTGATTAAATAATTCAGAAATTGACTCGCTTATGTAGAATATTTTACATTCTTTATAACCAACGAGTGTGGCCATCATTAACTATTGAGATATCCTATTAAGATCTTACCCCGTTCCCCACGTACAAAGTTATAAACTTTGGGTAAGCCCGAAATTTCCTCGGAAGGCATTAGCGAGAAATAGTTGTGCAATATACATATGCAGCAAGAATCCTTTTTTTTTAATGACTTCATGAAAATTTTTAATGAATCTTTTCTGCGAATATATGTTTCGAACACCTTTTGCTGTCCGTGTAAAACCAAAATCTAACACCGAACTACAGTTGCAATCTAACATCAAAAATTCAAAGCAAGATACACTATAAAATAGCGAATCTCAATGATTTAACTCATTCCGTTTATAAGTTATTATATTCACATGCACGAGAAATACAAATCGATAAACATCAGTCTTTTCAGAGATTTCGTTCAAAATTTGATAAGAATCTCTGTTTTAAACCTGTATGCATCTGTATGCTTAACTTGTGTGCCAAATTTTATCTGCCTAGTTGTTTGCATTTTGAAATTACCGAATTCATTTATAATCGTACAGTCTTCTAAGCAGACTTTCTCTGGATGAATTTCCTTCAACACGCATGCGGAAGTACAAATCGACAGACGTCAGCCTTTTCACAAATTTCGTTCAAAATTTGATAAGAATCTCTGTTTTAAACCTGTGTACATGTATGCATCTGTATGCTTAACTTGTGTGCCAAATTTGTTCTGCCTAGTTCTTTGCATTTTGGAATTACCGAATCCATTTACAATCGTACCGTCTTCTAAGAAGACTTGCTCTGGATGAAATTCGTTCAACACGCATGTGGAAGTACAAATCTGCAGACGTCAGCCTTTTCGCAGATTTCGTTCAAAATTTGATAAGATTTTTTGTTTTAAACCTGTGTACCTGTATGCTTAACTTGTGTGCCAAATTTTATCTGCCTGCTCTTTGCATTTTGGAATTACCGAATTCATTTACAATCATACAGTCAGCTACGCAGACTTGCTCTGGAGGAATTTCGTTCAACACGCATGCGGCAGTACAAGTCGACAGACGTCAGCCTTTTCCCAGATTTCGTTCAAAATTTGATAAGAATCTTAATTTTAAACCTATGTACTTGTATGCATCTGCATACTTAACAACTTGTGAGCCAAATTTTATCTACCTACCCTTTTTACATTTTGGAGTTAACGCTTTCACTTGTAATCGAACAGTCAACCACACAGATTTTCTCTGTATGAATTTCGTTCAAAATTTGAAGAAATATACAAATTTGGTGTTTAATCCACATACCAAATTTGATCTGCCTTTCACAAGGCCTTCACAAGGAATTTCGTTCAAAATTTGAAGAAATATACAAATTTGGTGTTTAATCCACATACCAAATTTGATCTGCCTTTCACAAGGCCTTCACAAGGAATTTCGTTCAAAATTTGAAGAAATATACAAATTTGGTGTTTAATCCACATACCAAATTTGATCTGCCTTTCACAAGGCCTTTTTGACCTATGATGTCCCAGAAAGACAGACAGAATGCGAAAATAGGTTTATTGAACTGAGGGAGGTTTGATATGGGAAGATTAGTCAAAATAACGAGTTTGAATAATTCTATGATGGCAATACTTCCTCTATACTTTTTTTTTTACTAGAAAGTAAAAATGGTATAGAATCCCAACACAATAGATTTCATTTGTTTTTTTAAAGTTCTATAACAAAAATAAACATTATTAAATTTGGTTTTTAAGTTTCAGACTTATACTGGCATATAATTAAATCAATTTTATTTCTTTAAAGGAGCTGACTTTTCATAAATAAGGCAAATCAATGATTTTGAGACTCGTCTTTCTACCAAAGAAATGCTTTGAAAATAATAAGAACACGTTGGTATCACTATTACTAGTACTAGTACTATTTGAAAACGATTTATAGTATTTTAAATGTCATATCAGCAAATCTAGGGAAAATATATCATTTTAAAGAAAATGATATTCCATTTCCAAAAGCTTGCCAACAGCAAGATATTAAATAATAATATAAACAAGTATAATATATATAATCAAACAATATATTAATTAATTTGACAGAAAAACCTTCAATAAGAGCGAGAGAAAATCGGTACTTTTCTGCACAACCCTCCAAGCATATTTGAGTCTTGTCAGCAATCTAGCTAAGCAGAATTCGATTCAAAGCCAGCCAGCACTCTAATCTGTCACGAGTTAATATGGAGACGCGACAGTTTCAGATTTCCCATGCCATAGTCGATTTTGAAGCCATATGTGTTCTCTAATGTATGAAGCAAGACTGAAAGAAACTGTTTCTTTCTTTCATACCGTAGATGCATATTCTTAAAACCTTATATTTTTACTTTTGTAAACACAATAAAAGTTAATTCTTTTTTAATATTTTTTAGACATTACATCCAAGATGAATTCTGAAGATAAAATAATAATTAATAAATAATAAATTGAAATTTACTATCGCAATTTTCATGTTATCATATGAGAACATAATTATTTTTATTCATTGTCTGTCTTAGTTAATTTAAGTCATTAACTAGTTTAAACTGGTTTCAAACAATTACGTGACTATCAGATTACGTATGCGAAGATATTTAGGAAGCAATGGTTTTTTTTTTTTTTTCCAACATCTCAAAATCTTTAGAATTTCAAAACTTTATCTCCGGGCCAGAGTTTTGTTCTTTACAAAAATCCGGTTTAAACTGGTTTGGAATGATCAAGTCACTATTATATTACGCAATTGTAAACTTATAGAAAAGTGATGTTTATTTATTTTTGTTTCAAAATCGTTAAAGTTCCAAAACTTTTTTGTCAACTAGAAAAATTGAATATATATATAAACCTTCGATACCTCACTTAGATGTTTCTCGTTCATTCCGATATTCTCCTCTCTGCTTCTTCGGGCAATGAATTCTTACGAGTTTGCTCTTAATTGGCCATACATGAAAATCGGGTTCATGGCGGATATTCGCCTTAAGATGTAACTCTTTAATGGTGATAAGTAATAATAATAAGTGATATGTAATGATAATTAATAATCCTAAAAGCGAAAAGTTGATACTTCAAAAACGATAAATCGCTAATTTTCAGACCATGCAATTTGTGGCTCAGAACCCTCAAACCAAAACATCATGTTCTGACATGATAATAAAACATCAAATTAATTCGAAAATCCATTACCCATAAACGCAATAAAATCTGATTTGTTAATCCTAGAATATTCGGAGCCAAATATTTAAAATTCCTTTAGAAATGGGGAATTCTTCATGAGACCCGATCATATTAACGATGATAAATTGCATTAATTTAAAAAGGGTTTCTTCAAAGCGGAATTTGAATGGAATTTTAATTGGCGCAAATGAAATGGTACTATCCGAACTTTCAAATGCTTATGAAAGTTCTTGAGATGCCCATTAAGATATCTATTAACTTTTGCTTAAGATGGAATAAATAGAGAACTGAAGATACTAATTATTTAATACGTAAAAAGATCTTTCTCTTCAAGAATTTTAAATTTTATTAATATTCATTATTTGATTGTAAGTCTTTTTTATAAATAGATTTAAAGAAATTATTAATAGATTTCTTAAAAATATTAATATTTTTAATATAATTTTTACAGATATCACGAAAAGGTAAAAACGGATTTTGTAATAAATATTCATCTCCATAAATAATGAAAGAAAATGTATCGCGTCTGCGGGATTGCCTGTTTGGTGGATAGATCATATAATTATACCAAATTTGACATAATTATATTAATTGGAGCAAATTTAGTGACATTGTATGCTCGTTCTCTTAACGAATAATAAATGTTATTAAGACTCGTGTTTTCAATGTAAAACGTTTTTTCTTATGTTTAAAGAAATTTTACAATTTCTTTTATTTTAACATTTATAGTATAATTTTTGCAAATATCATGTAAAAATTTAAAAAGGATTTTAGAATAAATATTCATTTTTATCGATATTGAAAGAGAATACATTGCATCTGCATGATTGTCTGTTAGGAGGATATATCATATAATGATACCAAATTTGGCACAAATATACTTTGTTAAGTAACATAATTATATGTTATACTTTGTTAAGTAACATAATTATTTGCACTAAACACAACCAATATTCTACTAGAACCAGCTGGTCGAATAATCAGCTAGACAATAATTTAATACCAAAAATCATTTGTCTATCTGCCACTTTCTGTATGTCAGAAAATTCTCTTTTGCAAAGATAGACCCATCCTTGTGAATACAAGGTCCATTTCTGAAACAAATATGCTATTTTCAATATTTTATGGCAATTCTTTATAGATAAATCATTTACTAATAATATAGGTTTACACCAACCACAATTGGAGATCAAATTGTTCGTTCAGATGACTGGTTTTTTGGCTGTTAATGAAAATGGAATCCATTTATTTAAAAAAAAAATTCATCTTGTTATTTGATACTACGGAAAACCATGGATTCCCTGGTATCCTGTCATAGGGATAGCGTATCTTCCCGTGATTTGGATGTAATGGGCTTCAGTCCCGGTTCAGGCATGGTTGTTATTCTTCTGTGTTCTATCTGTGAGGTGTGTGAATCCCCTCCCCCGTAAAAAGGGGTTGTGCAAGCGAACGTGACGCATGAAGTAGCCAAGTCGTACTCTTGGCCCTAGTCAGCGCTACTGAAAAAAAGAGGCGCTCACTTTGCTTAAATCACTGACAGATCTGTCAGCGGGCTTGTAAAGTGTCATAAGTCACAACAACAACAAGGATTCAATCGAATTAGCTTACTGTAAATTAAAAAGTATACACATTACGAACTAAAAATGAAAATCTCAACGCTGAATTAATGATTTTCAAAAGCTCGAGATTGAGTATTTTGTTGGGAGAGTTTGAATTCTACCGTAACATTTAAAAACATATAGATAGTAATTATCAAAATCCAAGGAAAAATTATAGGAAACAAAATTAATATCATTAGAAAGGTAATTTTTGAGTCTAAAGATAATAAGACCATTTTTTTGTAAGATAATTATTTTGAAATATATGAACATCAATTTTCATATGAATGTCACACT
Organism: Argiope bruennichi; assembly: GCF_947563725.1. NCBI lineage: Eukaryota > Metazoa > Arthropoda > Arachnida > Araneae > Araneidae > Argiope > Argiope bruennichi. The sequence goes on along the minus strand of NC_079161.1, from coordinate 43,725,104 downwards.
ATTATCCATCTCCCGACGGTTAAGCCTATTTTCGCACTCATTTAAACTTTCTGCTTGTAACCTGTAATATATTTTTTTAATAAATTCCTTTATCTGGTTGTATAGGTGTTTTGGTGACACTGTGAATTCTCTCCAGACCATTTCTGATATTATTTTGCGGCTGTATTCGAAGCGCTGAATTCATTTCAACTGTGGATGTGAAAGAATTTAAAGTTCGTATGATATTAGTTTTTATTCGGTTTGCCATTCGGTAATGAATAATAAGAGGGAATTTTGAACCACTTATTTTAGAATTTGATTATACAGAGTGTCTCAAAAACTTTGACCGCGGCTTTTATTCCTTAGATATTGATCACAGACATATACTGTAAATTACAAAGTTACGTAAAAAAAGCTGCAAAATGTTATGAAATCGATTAAAATTTTCAGGAGATTAAATTTTAAAAATACAAAATTTAAATTTTTATACGAACCCCGTACAAAAAAAAAATTCCCCGTGAGTAAAATGTGCCCCATCTTCTAATAAGATCATGTACAAAATTTCCGAATTTTATCATGTAAACTATCAAAGATATGTTAAAACAAAGTTGGTGAAGGGTCAATCAAATTAAAATGCAAACGTTTACAGCTTCAGTACAGATGACGCGACGCAAGAATGCATCATAAGGAAATAAAATATGCTTCATATCTTTAGTTTTAAATACAAATTTTAAAATATATGCTGCCTGAAACATACTTAAAAATTTTATATCATGAATTACAGAATATAACTTAAAAATAGCACAGCCAATGAACTTGTAAAAAAAAGACAACTTATGTAATCTTTTCTTTATGTAATCTTTAAGTTATTATTTATACAAATTTTTAATACTTTTGAACCAATAAATAGCAAAATTATTATTTATTCAGTCCTTACTTTCTTTGTTAATTTGTGTACAACCCTTAAAACACGAACATCGATAATTTTTAAAGACCTTTTCTTTAACTTTGAACAATATGTTAATTACACAAATTTAAATCACTGTTATTGTTTTGTCAAATTTTTAATAGCGGAATTTTCTTCCATTATTAAAACCCAAGGAAGAATATTGTGTTTATTATCTCTGGAGTTTTCATAAGAAGTAAGAAAGTTAAATATTATGACTTCGACAGCTGACTTTAAATTTGAAGTGGGTTATCCAAAATACTTAAATTTATATTGGCACCTTGATGTCAGAGGACTCGATTCCATTAGTTCCTCCTTAGTTTTCCTTATTACAAAATAAATTTCACTATTTTTATTTTCTTATTTATTTTTCTCTCGTATCTCAACAAATTCCTTCAATTCGACGACAATGAAACAAGTCTCAGGAAACCTTTTATACTAACAAAATAAATTAATCAAGGATTCCCACCATTTGTAAATTTTAACAACCGAGGAACAAGAAACTATGGCATATGACAAGGCAAGAAAAAGGAACTTAGAAATCAAAGAATAAGAAATTCATATTCAAAATTGCACAGCTGAGGTTTATCGTCTTCAAAAGACGCCGAAACATTGAATTGGTTGCCCGAGGGTTCAAAAGCATCTTCAAGAAAAGAAATGAAATCCGAGAGAAGTACAGCATTTAAAGTCAGATGTCCCGAAGATTTAATTTCCCAAGTACCACTTACCAGTAAAATTACAATAGGAGATGTACTATGCGCTTCTCAAGGATAAAAATACTCCAATAGATAAAGTTAATTTTCATTTTTCTTCTCAGATCATGGAAATGATATTCATGCCAAAGTACTGCCATATTGGGAAAGCGGATTGTACAACTTACATAAATATTTTTTCACCATTTTTATCGTTAGTGTTTATCTAATTTTATCAAAGAGAACTGTATTTAGGTTAATAGATACATTTGATAATATTTAATTTTCGATGCTATATATCTGTTAATGTATTCTGGCAGAATGGTATATTTAAGCGAATAATATTGGTACAAAATCAATTATTGCAATTATTATTTTGATATCGTTAATTGCTAAGAATAATTATTGTCAATTTTTTAGTAAAATTCATTACATTTCATATATGACTGGTATATTAACTTACTAAAACCCTCAAATATATAAAAAAAATTGATTTTTTTAAATTAAATATGTTTAGTGTTTTTATATGGTTTTCATGTCTCCTTGTTCTTAGTTTGAATTTTCGACTATATCATATTTTGGTTATAAATCATGATTTTCGGCTTCATTTGAAGCTTTATTCTTAATTTATCTAGATTAAACCATGATTTGAAAATTTTTGAGCATTTTTTTCTTTATTTTTTTTATATATGTTTGTAATTTCTAACTACAAACTAAAACCCAACTGTAAAATAATTACCATTTTTAGATTTAAAAAAAATGGTTAAAAGAGAAAGTAAAGATTTTGAATAAGAGATAATTTCATTTTATTTAAATTATTTATTAATAGATCAGTTTATTTTACACAAAATTATTTATTATATAAATGATTTTGAGTTCTCACTTTTATTGATTTTGATTTCAGCGCGTATGTTTAGCACATTCAAAATTTCTGATTAATTTCATTTTATTTACATTTTCCTTGCTTGGCGAAATAATCTTTTATTAAATTTTTAAAAAATTATATCATAATCTCAATTTTCGATCGTAAAGGATATATAAGAAATAAAGTTAATTTTGTTCTTATTTTGACCTTTTAAAATGGGAGATTTGAGATCAGATCCATAGAGTCGAAATCACCATTGTTAAAACAAGTCCTAACAATTTTAAATGCATAGTTTAAATATCTCTTACAATACGTATTAAACAATGCTACTTTATACAAATCTATTTTACTATTCAGATGAACTCAATCCTCTGATCCTTCCTCCTTTCAGAGATTCAATTTTGTAGATAGGCTTAAGAAAAATCCTTTAAGAAACAAGTATCCGAGTCTTTATGCATCCAGTTAGATTTCATTCTTATTGTGTTTAAACGCGATGAATTCAAAACAGGGCTGCTTTTTTTTTTAAATTTTAGTTCTAGTTTTAACGGTATAAAAGCGCTTTGCATATGTTTGGTTTCAATTGATTCCGAAATTATTTCTATTTTTAATCTCATTTTAAAGCTTCTAATACAATAATTGATAGTATATCACATTAACCGAAGATTCGAAAATAAGGTTATGTAGGTAATACTTTTGTTCAAGATTTAAAATAACAAAACGTGGGCTGTTATGGATGATGAAGGGAATTTTTGTTAAAATATAAGATTTCATTCCCTAATATTCAGTGAAAAGACAATAAGCTCTGATGAAAATTAAAATATCTAAATTCACTGGAAAATTCTGGGACACAACCTTTGTATTGAGCTGTTCATATAACCTTTTCGTCATTGAATAAATATGGAATTAGAGAAAATAAATGTTATGATTCAAAACTTCTGCGATCATCACAGCTATCTAATATGCTTTTATTTTAATTATATATCTTGCATAATCTTTCCAAACCCTATTCAGCCTTCTCTTTGTTTAAGATGGCAGTGACATATCTTTGTAGTAATATTATATAAAAACACTATGTGCAGCTAAGTCTAAATAATACTGATAAAAAGGCTGTTAATATAATCATCTTTTATACAAAATGGTATGAAAGATAATTTGTTCTGAACAAAATCAGTGAAAGGAGGGTTTCATACTGCATTGATCACCGGCAGACAATTTAGAGAGTGCGGGCAATTTATTAGCGTTTGGGACGGACCCCGAAATTTCATACTACGGTCAGATGACGTGGATGACACTTGAGCTGAGACCCTCCTCTAAAATTCCACACAAAACAAGCGGGAGGACGTTTAGTCCCAATGGAATTCAAGTGCACCTGATCCGCTTACATGACGATTTTTTGGTGGAATCGGGTCTCTAACCTGGAACCTTCCGGCTCCAAAGCTTAGACCGTAGCACCAGGCCACTACATCTTTCGGAAGCGAATTTGGTACTATCAAGGGCTTGGCATCCTGGACTTCACCACTCTAGCAAGAGCACGTACCAGTACCCGAAAAACTGAAACGTTTCAAATAGGCTTTAAAGTTTCCATGCTCAGTCAGAAACTGGGTAAGATCAAATTAGGTTCAAAGTGATCACAGTTTAAATGTTTCTGAACAGAAGGAATAAATTCTTTAGTGAATTGATCATTATTCGATATTTCATATAAGGTATTCCATTCAGATACAATTCTATTCATAAAAACACTCTTAAAATACGATATCAGGAGGTTCACAGGAATCAAATCAACTAATTTTGTTAATTCAATCAGCAAATTGAATTATCAATGCCTTAACATGCCTTAATTACCCGTATGATCTAGAACAAAAGAGGAAAAAAAAACTTGTACACTTCTGATTTGAAGAAAATTCAAATTAATTTGTATTTTAATAATTATTCCTTTCTGGAAATTAATGTTAATTATTGCACGTAAAAATGAAAAGGAATCGCTGAAAATAATATCAAGTTTTTCTTATAATTAAATATTACAACAAAATGCATTAATATTCAAACTACAAGTATTTTTAGCGAGACGTACAAAAGATAGCGCACATCAGCACATTAAAGCAAACAGTAGCCCGCAAGTAGTAATCGAGTAATCGAACACAACACACAAAGCGGCCAGACAGAATCCAGCAGGAGAAGGGAACCTCGTAGCTTTGCTCTACGGTCTCTCCAGACGGCTGAAATTCCCCACTGTCTTCTCGCCTTAGCTGTATCAAACTGCCGACTCACTGCCATACGACTCGCTACTCCACACACAACTTGATGCTGCTTCCACAATAGACAACAGGACTCGGCACACAGCTCAGTTCAGCAATAGCTTGAGCTCCACACAACGCTCGCACTCCGCCGTTGCTTCGCTATCCTCTCGAAGACTCCTTTCTTGTCTACGACTTCAACTGCATTTCAATTCAAGACTCCCCGCAGCTTGAGACTACCGGCCTTTTATACTTCCAGGGAGGCGGAGGGAGAAGTTTCTGGGCGTATCACAGTTCCTATTTTATGGATCATTAAAATTCTCGAAGTTTCCAGCATTATCTATTTTGTCGCCAAATTCGTCACCAATTCGCCAAATGGTCACCAAGTTTGTTGCCAAGCTCTGGGATCACTGGCTCGGCACCCAAGCGGCATCCAATGCAGAGGATTGTAAATCAGTCTTTCCGGTGATAGAAGCAACTTTACAAGTTTGTAACAATATTATATATATATATAAACGTTTGAACGAAAGATGATTTTGGGTTCTAGGGACCATGATTGGTGAAGAATTGAAAATTTTTTCCAGAAGTCTTGTCATGAGACTCATTGAACAGTTAGTCTTCCTATAGGTATCTACTTAAAAACGAATTCCTGAGGAGTTCAATAAAAATCTTAAAATGCATGTGTTGTTCCACTGAGAGTTTTATAGCCATCAGGTTTGTAGCTATAAAATGTTTTTATATATTTGTTTGGGCATTTTTATTTCTCATGAAAATAGGAATATCGCATCGTAAATATCGAAATATTAGGAATAAAAAAAATGCATTTACATTGAGACCTTTCGAAAAATTTATTATTTTTTCTTTAAATATTGTATTTTTACTAAAAAAAAAGTTTGCATTTCAAAATTAGAAATGGAATAAATACATAGTATTTATCAGCATAAAATTCAAATGTTTAAGCAAATTATCGATAGCTTTCTTTTTCATAAGCAGCTACGAACTTCAAAACCTTCAAATACCATTCATTTTTTTTTCACTTTATTTTTTTCCCTTTCATTTTAAGATGTTTTATCTAACTTCCCAATGAAATAAGAAATAAAAAAAAGTCTGAAATTTCGTCTGATAAAATACTTTTAAGTCTTTCTTAAATTGATGGGACACTTTTTAGTCGTGATAATTGAATAAAATTCTTGAGACACATATTTCCTTCACTGAGAATTTTAAAACTATCCTTGGTTTTTCTATTTCGGCATTTTGATTATTTCTTAAAGAAAGTTACTGAAAACGAGATTCTTCGCTTGAAATAATTTAAAACTTCCCTAAAATCGAGTCAGAAAAGTTAAATTTAATAAAATTGCGTCAAGATATTTTGAGTGGAAGAAAGAAGAAATTGTTAGCACTTTTTCATAGTATGGTTCGTTATAATGATTGTAAATAATTTCTTTAGCAAACAGGAAAGCGAAATGAATTTTAAAGTATAAATATATCCGTATATATATATCCACAATAAACATACAGAAATGTAACAAAATCAGGAGTGGGAAAATAAAGATGGCGTTATTTCCATAACCTATTTCTATTGCTTGTACCAAAATTACCTTTTATTTCTAAATATGTCATTTCTCCGCCAATAATCAATTTCTATTTTAATAAATAGCAATTATCGTCTGAAATACATCGACTCCAAATCTAAAGCAATTCTTAATCGAAGCAAATAATTATAATAAGATATATATATAAATGACGAATAAAGTTTGGTAGACCTCAAAAATTCTGAAGGAAATTAGCTAGGCTTTTCGCATGTGAACAGATAGAAGAGTGGAATATAGTTGCTTTATAAAACCGTTAAAGTTTTGATGTTAATTCCATTCTTTGTAGAATTACACCGGTATTTATATTTGCATTTTCAAGAATTAAGTGCCATTTTCTTTCAAATTCTAATCGTTGATAGAAGCAATGAAAACATAATTTTCTTACGAAAAATTAATGTACATTTCTTGTTCAGATTTGATATAATAATATTTCAATATGTTCTGCAGTTCTTTACTTGGAGGATAAATAATCTATTTCTTTAGAAATATGTTATGGTTATTTTATTGCTTCACACGGTGCAAAAAAAAAAAAAAAAAAAAAAAAAAACTGAAAATTTCTTTAGTTAAACTGCTGTATTTTAAGGGCAGAAAAAGCAACTTTTTGTTCACGGATTAGATAATATGTTTCTTAAGCTGCCTGCAAAACATTTTAAGCAAATCATTTGATAAACCTCTAAACTAGAAGATTTTTACTTTATACTTTTTTCTTAGTCAAAATAAAAAAAAAAAAACCTACTTTTTTTCGAAATTAAAAAAATACGTTAAATATTAAAATGAAATCTACGATCGCAAATTTCAAGTTATGATGTGAGAGAGAACATTATTATTTTTAAGTCATTATTTGTCTTAATTTAAATCATTAACCAGTTTAAATCGGTTTGAAACAATCACGAGACTTCTGTAAAGGTCTCTATTCCTTTCTCTATATATAATGATAATTTTTTTAAACTTTCATTTTCAATTTTTCTAACTGGCAAACAAAGTTTTGGACCTCGACCGATTTTGAGATGAAATAATGGCTATGATGTCATAGTTCTACGTCAACCTTTTAAAACCGCATCTGCTGTCAAAGAATTATACGTAATAATAATGAAATATTGGTAAAAGCAGGTAAAAAAATATATGGGATTAAAAGATGTTGATGAAAATTGCCATTTATGCTTTATTCACTGCTACGCGATTTCGAGCTTCAATATTCATTGCCTATGCGATTTCGAGTTTCAAAACCCCCTAACCAAAACATCATCATGTTCTCACATGATAATAATGTATAAATAAATAGATAAATTGTATCATATTTGTATAAATTTTTACTTTCTTTGCAAAATTATATAAAAATGGTCAGTTTGAATTCCAGAAAGTTAGTTGCATTAAATACAATTACTTTTGAAGCAAGAATGTGAGTGTGCATGTTTTATTCTTATTTCGCCTTTAAATATAAGCTAAGCTTTTTTCCAAAAGTTGGCTTTCTTGATAATATACATAAAAGAAAAATATCACTCAGTTACTCCCTGATCAAGCTATTTTCCAAAAGCTGGCTTTCTTCGTGATGATATACATAAAAGAAAAATATCACTCAGTTACTTCCTGATCACAAAATGTCTTTAACGATAAGGACTAAATGCTCTAAATTTTGAAGATACTTTTTTCTTATGTAATGGCCATATTTTTAGAAGAAGTCGAAAAGATTCAATTCATATTTTGTTCTCAAAAGAAAATTATGAAACTCATTATTTTAGTGATCAATAAATTCATTAAACGTATGTTAGTTATCTTGAGTCATATATTGTTCAGATTTCTAATTCCACTTTTTAATATTCATTATATTTAGAATAAATTCTGAAAAGAATTATATATTTCATACAATAAACATAATTTTTATTTAAATTATTTTTTTATAAAATCTATTTATTCGGAGTATTTTTAATCTGACAGTACTCATAAATGTATCGTATTCAAAATTGATATGATTTGGAGGGTGAAAATTTGCACTTCAGAACGATTTTTTAAAAATAACAAGGAGTTTATTTAATTACAAGCTAATGGAATTTTTAAGTTTTTCCACTTTATCTTCATAAAATATGATTAAAAGAATAAATTTTATTTACTCATAAAATTTATGAAATTATCTTTGACACTGTCATTATCTTTATTTAGTATTTTTTTATAAATATATCATTTTAAATACTGTACATTCTTTAATTAAATTTTAATTAGTTTTTAATAATAATATTTTGCAACATTACAAACAGTTTCGTCAGTGTTGCAATAAATCTGAAATCTTTTTTTTTTTTGATACAATAGATATTTTATCCTTTTTCTTTTTCTTTTTTTTCGTTGTTTATTTTCTTATTTTTCTATATTGAGAAAATTTTAATTTAAAGCATACTTTCGATAAAATCTTTGAAATATTATTGGAATTCAAATTTATTTTCAGAAATGATCAATGTTGAAAATTTAACTAAATGATTACTTCAAACATCAATTCTTGAGAAAGTGAGTTCTTATTTATTCTATCTTTTACCAAACTAAGTATTCTATACCAAAATTTGAAGTCTTTTATTTCCCCAATATTTGAGGTTAAAAGGTATTTAACCTCAAATACCTTTTAACCTCAAATAATTTAATTTATTCCCACATGCAGAGGAATTTAAGCGCTGGATTGTCCAGTGCTTAAATTCCTCTGCATGTGTTGCTAATTATTCAGAATTTATTCAATGGGCCAAAGTTGTTTGAATCGGCTCCACTGTATACCAATTTGGGAATCATTTGATTTGAATTTATTTAATTTTTTTTATCTTATATTTAAATTACTCAAGTCAGTAGATTACGAGTCTCCACTAACACGATATAAGTGCAAGTCTCTACAAACACTTTCAACGAAGAATAATCATAGTTTATAAATTTAATTTAAAAATAAAAATTAATAAATTAATATTATATTTGTAGTGGAATAAGTGAAAATAGATAGCGTATGTTTTACGGTTATGACGTCACTGCTGTGACTTTATCAGATGGTTATGTAAGAGCTGTTGCTTTCGCCTACATCAAAAATTGGATGTAACATACGACAAATGCACGGGAACTAAATTGCATTGTAACTAAATTTATATCGTTAACAAGAGACATTTTAAATTTAAAATGGTTCAAAAATCATTCCATTGCAACAATATTCCTGCAATTATACTGGCAACCTTAAACCAGCCACTCCGACTCGTTAGAATATCCGCGGGGGCTTGGTGGTAAGGTCTCGGCTTTAGGACCGGAGGGTTTTAGATTCGAGACCCGATTCCACCAAAGAACCGTCGTGTAAGCTGGTCTGGTGAAAGTTAAAACCGTCCTGGCCGAGCGTCCTCCCGCTGGTGTGGAGTGGGGGATGCCAGCTCATGTGTCGTCCTAGTTATTTGACCGTGGTTCAAAGGTACGAGATCCGTCCCAAAATAGCCCTTGTGCTGCTTTAAAACTGGACGTTAATATAACTAAACCAAACCGACCCGCCATAAGGCACAAGGAAAAATTGAACAGTTCCGCCACAGCAATACTGGCAGGAACTGTGGTTGAGTCATATGGGCCATCACCGCCCACCGTACAACCCTTCCCTAAGGAAGCACGTCGAAAGTACGTAAAGATGGGAGGAACCAACCTCCGCCCACTCACATTTTAATTTACACACAAGAGTGGTGAGAACCAACCACCATACCGGAAGTTTCTTATCCTCAATTACGAGATGCAACTTGTGGAACTGAGTTATCTAGGAAAAAATGGCCAAATCCAAATTAATATTCAATAACTTAATATTGAAAAATGAATTAATAATTGCAAAAAGAAAATCGCTTTGTCGTCCTCATTTTCACCTTTCAAAATATGTATGTGCCATATACAATTATTTTAATTGTATTTTTTGCTACAGAATGCATCGAATTTCTTTTTTAACTGTTTGAAATTCCGCATATCAATGGATCAATTATTACTACATCCCAGATAAGTTCGACATTTAAGGAGTTTAAATTTACGTTATACTTTATAGTTTAGTAATCATCATTATAAATTAATTAATTACTAAACAGCAAGAGAATGAATTTTATGTGTCTAAAACAATATATTGTTTTATTTTTAAACTTTTTCATCAAGAATATATATTATTATTACGACCGTATAAATTAAATTAGAACATATTCAGCAAATACAGCTTCTTATATATCAGATTGCACGGCTTATAAACTATCCATGAATATTAATGAATTTCATAATTCGTTACGTGAGATCCGCTTTACTTTGATACATAATTAATATCGCTTGATCTTCTTAAATCTTGGTTTAAGCAGCAGTTAATGGGTTTCTTAATGGATATCTTAAAATTCCTCACACAGGGGAGCTCCATGTAACACCACTGAAGCTGGAGCTGTTAAGATTCGATTTAAATTCTGACTTTGCTAGAAACATTTTTAATAGAAGACATTCCATCGTTGTAAACATCGTCAAGAATTTCTCCATTGAAGGCAGAGCTTAAAATATTTGGTAATGAATATCTCAAGATTAAAATGTGGCAGTTCATTATTTCGTGGGTAAGGGATTTACAGACGAATTCAAAGCTCATTTCATATTTCATTTTTAGTGTTTGCTTAGATGTATTTTTTTATTTATAAAAGTGGGAATAAGAGAATACTGATTGTAGTTTGCTACAACTTCTTTTATTAATTCTTCATCCTTTACTAAGTACATATACGGGGTGTCCCAGAAATGACTGATGGATTTTGAAAATCTATAAAAAAACAAACGGAATGCGATAGAAATGAATTGTTTACGGACTTTTGTTTGTTAAATGGTGAATTTTATCCTACCAAATTGGAAATTTAGTAGGATAAAATTACCACCATTAATAGCATTAGTAAAAATTACCACCATTAGTAGCATTAGTAAAAATTACCACCATTACCAACATTAGTAGCATTAGTAGACCAATTACCACCATTAGTAGAAAAATTTAAAATTACCACCAAAAGATGACGCTGCAAAACATAATGATAACCGTTATGAAAATGTTGTAAGAACTGTTGCAAAAATTTAAATAACGATATTTTCATATAACAACCATTTGCAGCAACAATCTGACATCAATCTGAGGGAAAGATTTCCAAATCTCAAGTACATCATTTTAACTACACTTGTTGCTGATCGCTTGCAGCGCCATCTTTTGATAGCAATGTTAGCTGAATTTGCAGTTTTGTGGGATAAAATTTCTTGATTTCTGAAGCGTAAAGCCGCAAACGATTTATTTCTACCGCATTCCGTTAGTTTTTTTTATTGATTTTCCTAATCCGTTGGTCATTTCTGGGACATTTGGTATTTACGAAATCGACGTTATCACAGCAAAAATGACATACTTTCCTCCTCTTATTAATTTATGTCAAACTAGAACATGGAGTCTGTAGCAAAGCCTTCCCTTAGAAAAGGATTTTTGCTGAAATAGAAACTAAATAATTTTATTCGCCGAACAGAAAAGAACAATTTTGCTTCAATTCCTATTCTAGACTTCTAAACCTATTCCCACACATGGGACATCTTTTAGATTTAAAAAGAAATACGTATAGATATTAATTTGAAAATGAATTTTTCGGCTAACTGCTTATATAGAAAAATAAGTATATCTAATTTTTCAATAAATAAATGAAAAATAAAAAAAGAATTTAATTAGTCTTTTACCATAATAATTGCCTAACTTAATAAAAAAGATTTATTTTACAATTATTTATTTTTAATTTTCAACAATAATAACAACAATTTAATTTCTGAACAATAATCCCAAAATTACATTGCAGCCTCATTTATGTTGATACTTATGAGGGTTTATATAAAAACCTACTTTTTGAAAAACCGTTTTTCGAATTCGATATTTCAAAAAAAAATGGTTTTAGGCCATTTTCGAATTTTTGTCAAAAAATAAAAAAGGGAAAATATTTTATTTAATTTATATAAAATTACAAAAAAAATCAATATCAAAGTCAAAATAAAAAAAAAATTAAGGATTACATGTACATATTGCTAAGACAAAATAACAAAAATTCAAAAAAAAAATTCAAATAATATTTATACTACTATTTTTATGAATTTTAATTTCTGCTAAGAAAATAGAATATTAAAAAACCTAAAATATCCACTGAATAGTTATTAAATGATAAGTATTACTTACTATATAATAATTCATGATCTTACGGAAAGTTACTAAAAATGTATCAGAAAATAAAAATAAAAAAAATTATGTTATACAAAATAATCCGCACTATTTTTCTGTATGGTGATTATTCCAATAAGCTTAATCATTTTATTTTACTCGGAAACAAGAAATAGAAATAACAAAACACAGGCAAAGGTAGATTCCTTATTACTTAAATTACTCTTTTCAAATTCCTTTCAATCTTGAAACGAAAAGTGATTAACTTTTAGATATTAAAGTAACTACATAGAGGGATTTTATTGTTATCTTATAATTTTGTACTTGTTGCAAAATAAATAGTATTAAGGTAATAAATATTATAGAAATAATATGTTAATAAACTTGTTTATATTATTTAAAAGGCCGGGATAGCCTGGTTGGTAGAGCGTCGGATTCGCATCCCTTTGGTTGCGAGTTCGAATCCCGCCGGCCGAAGATTCCCCACGTGCTTGGTGGCTGACGCGTGTTAAATCTGTCGTGGTCACAAAGTCCTCCATGTCGAGAGTAATACCACTAGGGGTACTGGATCAGAGGTGATCGTTCTCTGATTCAGGTCTAAATTACGATCTGTGGTTGAGTGAATGAAATGCGTGAATGAAGTCCACCCCGTAAAAAGGGTTGTGACGTATGTGTAGCTAAGTCGTACTCTTGGCCCTAGATGGCGCTACTATTGAAACAAGAGGCGTTCCCCTTGAGGCTTAAATCGGCTATCTTCGACAGCGGGCTTGTCCATGGCAAGTGCCATTAGAAACAACAACAACAAATATTATTTAAAAACTTTGGAGTTTTAAAGAAATGCAAGATTCTATAATTCTATGAGAATTAAAAAATTGTTTGTATACATTTAAACATGTTTGAAAACATTAATGATATTTTATAATTAATCTTCTTTCAAATAAATGCAGATAATAATGTTTCAAGATGGAATTTAAAATTTCTCGTTTGATTTTTTTTTTCATTTATTTTGTGGGAGAAAAAACATTCCATTTAAAATAATATTTGAACTAAGATCTTATACGTTGCGCTGTGGAATATTTCAATTATAATTATTTATTGGACGTAAAGAGGTATATTCATCAATTTTTTTATATAATTATTTATTGGACGTAAAGAGGTATATTCATCAATTTTTTTATATAATTATTTATTGGACGTAAAGAGGTATATTCATCAATTTTTTTGTATAATTATTTATTGGACGTAAAGAGGTATATTCATCAATTTTTTTATATAATTATTTATTGGACGTAAAGAGGTATGTTCATCAATTTTTTTAAATGTACATCAGTGCATGTGCATTAAGGTATGCTATTTTGTTCGGATTGAGAAAACCTTTAAAATTCTTATATTTTTGAATTTTTGCATATGAAAGATTGTAAAAACATTTTTGAAATTAAACTATACCAGTTAAAAGACAATTTATTAAAAAAAATGGAAAAAATTGCGTTTTTTAAAATCATTTATTTTGGAGATTTATCAAGTGATTTTATTAATATTTTGCAGATAGTTTCAGAAAGATTTTAATTCCAAATAAAAAAAAAATAAGTTCTAGATCCTGAACAAAAAAATAAGTTGCATTTTAATGCATTCTATAAATATTGGGGGTCCACTTATAATTAACATAGAATTTTATATTGTGAAGCATTAAAACAATTGTAAAATATTTCTGAATGAATTGATTACTTATTCTCTAGTTCAGAAACCACAGAACATATTTAGAAATTGTTATACCAAATTTAAACACAAAAAAAATATGTTTTAGATTTTTAATGTATGAAATGTAAGAAATTCCTTCCAGATAGATTTAAAGGAAAATGCTCAAATGGTTTTATAAAGACATCTGTTCAAATATTAATAATATTAAATTAAACAAGTTTCATAATTTCGCAAAACAAAATTAAAAAATTGACTTTTGAACGTAGTCATTTACTTTAAATAAATAACATTGATAGACATATTTAATATAGTAACATAACATTTTTGGAGACAAACTTTCGTTTGAATAAACATGGTATCTTTAGCGATATTTCTGGCGATTAATCGCTGTTATGTTGTTAATACTAGTATCCGTAGTTATCTTAAAGCTATAATGGTCGCAATATTTCGAGACATCAATCCAAAGTACCGCCAAATTAACTAAAGATCTGAAACAACCATATTCATTAAAAAAATGCATTTAAATAACAAATTTTTATGTTTATTGAACAAAATATATATAGAAAATTAATCCTCATATGATGAACTTAGCAAAATATAATTCAAAATTTAAGCATCAACCTGTTTAACTCCTTAGCTAGACAAACGACTTGCAGAAATTAAATTGGTTGATCACTATAATGGCCAATTTAATGATTTTTTTTGGATAGCAAAATTTTAATGTAATCTTACAGAAAATATTTAAAAACCTTTAAAAATCCACCATCCAAGTAGCAAAAATTTGACAAAGCTCAGCTGCTGTTTTCTGATTTCCTGATCCAGTTACCATCTTTTATTTAATGATTTCTACACACGATCTGGAAAACTGATGATTTTAACATTTTTTCACAATCCGAATAAAGGGATAAAAATCCTTAAAACTTACACATACGTTTTAAAGATACCTAAGAAACCCTTCTCTAAACCGACACGTAATAAAGAAATCTCTATGAAAATCTTGTGGTAAAATCACTGAAAGAAAAGTTTTCGGTCTTTTTTGCTTTTGTGTCGTGAATGTGGACTGGTGTCTTTTTCTGTGTACAAATTATGATTCCCGTTGAGTTAAAATTTCAAGAGTTTCTTCTTTTCAGCTATGCAATTGCATATTTTTACACGCACGCACACTAAAACTCACATACATACACACACGCGCGCGCAATTTTGGTTAACTTTCTGTTCTGTAAAGCGTCCCTTATTTATTGCTTCAAACATAAATAAGGGGCAAACATAAAACATCTTCTAAATAAAAATCATAAATATTCAAAAACAAATTGCTCTCAAAAGTTTCATTTACAGCTGAAAATAGAATATTTAACGGTTTAAACGATCTACATTTTTACTTTTTCTTCACTGTAAATTTGTTTTCTGTGATTTTAAACTCGAACGACTTGTCAAAAATATTCTTTTTTGCATATCTCTGTACATTCGTAAAGCCTCGAATCACAAGAGCATTTTTTTTTGAAAGAGGCAAAGGTAATTACAGCTTCTAAGCTCTGGGGTTTACATGGAAAATGGCAAGATTCTTTCAATACCTTTTCATGGAAAGGAAAGTCCTCCCACTAAGTCCGGAACAGGCCTTTGGGACAAATGAAAAGAACATTTCCTCTGAAGGAGACACTGAGTAAAAAAACGAGCCAAGAACATGTAACTCCACTTTTATTGAAAAAAGGATAGTTTTGTTTAGAGAGAGAATGAGGGAAAGTTTCCATTGTTATCCTTCCGTCTGTGTTAATGCTGGGTGAGTTTGGCATCTGCAAATTGATCATTCCATCGGTAGTTTCAATGTGCTCAGTTCGTATTTAAAAAAATTGTTTAGCTGTTTTGTACGAAAATTAAACGAATGACATTTTAGTCTAAGTTCATTTGTGAAGGATGAAATTTTATTTGTATTTATTTGATACTTGTATTTGATTTTCGATGTAATTTGGGAAAAGAAAATTTACTAGATTTGAAACATGGGTTACACTTCATTTTCATTGAAAATGCTTGGTTTCGTATAGAGAGAGAATGAAGAGAATGTTTCAATTATTATTTTTATTTTCTTGTAAACGAAGTATAGAGAAAGTATAGTAATAATAATTTAAAAAAATTAAATTAAATAAAAAAAACGAATTAGAGATTTTGCCGAAACTCCCCGTCTTAGATCTCTTTGAGTTCGAAAAATACGTTTAAAATTATCGATTTATCTATCTTTGACAAAGATAACACAAAAACGCTTTGAGCTAGAGGACTGAAATTTGGTTTTCGGTCTTTACACCAAGTAAAATCTGTGCAGAGGAAGTCCGTCTGTCTGGCTGGTTGAATATAACTTAATACGATAATTGCAAAACGAATGCAGCTAGATGCATGAAATTCAGAGCGCAGATTTAACATACATTTATAATGTAGATACATGTCAAATTTTGAGCCAAATCCAACTGCGAGTAGACTGTCTGTTTGTCTGTACTTTCAGAAATAAGCAAACGCGATAATTCAAACACTCAGTGACATATGTGTATCAAATTTGATATGTGATTTTGTGACTAAAGTGTAGTTTTCTATCCAATTTTTGTTTCAATCGATTCAGAAAAAACATGACGGAAATACAAATTCGATTTTTGTATGCTATTAACCGCATCCCGGGGATTAATCGCCAACTAACTCGCCAAGAATGCCAAGATGTATTCAGTAAAAATGCTACATTCACACCAAAAATGAACATTTCGTAATTATTGTACGCCAATGCCACGCCAGACGTTCTGTGGCATGAAAAGTTTATTAGAGAGTATGAGAAAAAGCGTTGCCCTCTGGTTCCTTCTGTATTTATACGCAATCATTTTGATATCTGCAAGACTGTCTTTTAGTTCATAATTTAAAAGAACATGATTTGTAACAAATAAGTTATCTTGTACTTGATTTGTACAGAAGAGTTAATTAAAAAAAATTACATATAAAAAAATGTTAGTTGTATCGAATAAACTGGTAAGTACGCATTATTATTTATTTCAAATTATTTCATATAAAACTATTACATCCTCTTTGTAAAGATTAAGGAGAAATTCTTCAAAATGTAAAGGGTCTCTTGATTGTCCAGGAAAATGATATTTTCAAGTAAAAATTACAAAATATCTTATTAATTTCTCTGTTTTTATATGTAACTTAATAAAAGAGTTTATAAAGATTTAGCAAATAAAAGAAAACCAAATATACACCTCTAAATATGACTATGTGTGTGTTGTTGAAACATATGATGAGTTGAAAATTTTATTAAAGAACATTATGAGTTAGAGTTTTAACTTGATATTTAAGAATTTACTTATATAAATTGATTTCTGAAATTTATATCTGTAATTTATATCTGAATTTATATCTGTATTTATATTTATACTGTTATATCGAATGAAAATTTTATAATCAAAACGATCAAAAAGCAATTTGAATTGGTATAAGTGAAACGAAAATAATATATAGATAACAGAAATAATTAACTGATTGAAAACTTATTTTATTCTTCTGAATTTTTTTTTAGTATTGAAATCATTTCACGATACCAAAATCATGAGTTTTCTGGAAATGCGAATTAATAATTCATTTCGAAGAAAAAAATGTCTTTGAAAACCTATAGACTAGAAAATCTAACACAAAACTCATTTGTATAAGCTTTGTGTATTTGTATCTTTCATTATATGATACTACCTGGGAAACCAAGCTTCACACGGAGTTTTGTAAATTTATGGGGTTTTTTTCGGAGAAAATCTTTAGATATGGTAATGTTACTTGTACAACAAGTTGATTAGTTAACACATTAATTGCATTGTTACCATTGGAGGTGAGTCGAATACATTCATATTATGTCATATAGCGCCATCTCGCAAAATTTTTAGATACCAGTAGGTTGTCCTCCTATGGCAACAATATAAGTACCACAAATATTTTCGAGATGGTGCTATATGACGTTGTAAGTGTACCAGCAAATAGAAAAAGGCCGTAATAGTCATAAAAATGGTTTTGTTTGTTTGTGTGTGTGTGTGTGTAAAATACCGTTTAAGTAATCAGTAATGATATCTGTATAGAGAAATTTAAAAAGCAAAACCTGAATATAAAATTTGATCCAAATCGTTAGAGCCGTTTCCGCAATACACCCAATATATATATAAATATATTCAAGAATTGCACTTTTCTTGATTATATTTATATATTATATATATCAATTTTAGATTTTTCTACAGTGAATTGAAACTTTTAAAAGTATGGTTATAATATATTTGATTCATTCAAACTAAATATCTAAACAAAAAAATAAAGGATTCTTTTAGTAAATAAACAGTGCAGAATACTTTGAATACGGCAATCGTACAGAATTATAAAGAATCACATCTAACATATTTAAATGATTCACCAAAAAGGAAGATAAAATATTTCTTTAGTTAAAAACATTGCTTATCAACGAAATGATGAAGTAAATGAATAAAGTTAATAAAAATAAAAATAAGGAAGTTGAATAAATTATAAAATGTATTGGCTTATGATCTATAACACAAAATATCAAAACTATTTAAATAGCTGAAACAATTCAGAATAAAAATATTTTGTTGTGATTTTTTATGTTTAACTTCAGCAAACGAAAATAATTTCGAAATGCTCTTCAATAGTAACCGATTTCGTTAAAAGTTTGGTTGGAATTTAAAAATTTGTTGTACTTTCCATACACCGAATTTGACTGTTTACCTTAAAATATTTTTCAGTTGTAGAATTTGTGGCGGACTTGTGGTTCGCAGCCGAGTAACATGACGACAAAACAAAAGCAATTGCCCATGTTTCGTGGCTGTTAACTGACTTATAAGCTTTCACCACAGACTCTCCCTCCAGTGAGTCGGAGGTGAGACGAACGATATGTCTGGTGAATGGTGATGTATTAGCTGTTGAGTCTAATGTGCCTGTATCCATTTGAGTAGCGCCAAATATTATGGCGAGCGTGTGTGGGTGAGTGGTTGCTGTTGCTTCAAGTGAGTCTCACGGCTTTGTGTTGCTGCGTCAAGTGAATCTGACGACTTTGGATTATTGCATCAGTGAATCTGATGACTTTGGTTGCGGGTAGATTTGCGCCACAACAGCTGTACGAAGGTTGAAGGTCTGAGGTCACCAATGTAGTGGATTAGTATGAGCGAGGATAGAACCTGGGACCTTGTGATTCGCAGCCCAGTAACATGACCACAATACCAAAAACTATTGCCCGTCTTTGGTAGCTGTTAACTGGCTTATAAGCTTTCACCACATATTCAAAGACAGACAAACTCCAAAAAAATATGGTGGGCCGCGTATTTCTCAAGCTTCTGTAGCGAAGAAGTTTCGAAAGCAGGGGTAACAGCTCAGCTATTGTTCTCGTCATTTGACCGCGATTCAAAATTACGACGTGCGTCGCTAAACAGCTCCAGTTTAACGTTAATATAATTTAACTATACTAAACTCCAAAAATATGGTTTTCGAATTCGGAGAAGTCTGAAATGTGGACATCTGTAAAAATCTCCCGGGAGATATTTTTCATGATTTCAATACATTCTTGTTGTCTACTTGGTAAAAGTTGTAAAAAAGTTTTAAAATAGGAACAAAGCAATGTGTCATGCTTTCTCAAACTCTTGCGTCAATAGAATTTTGGAACAATGAAGCATGTCCGAATTTTAATTCGTAAGATACTGCATAATCACATCCGACTAATCGCATCCTATTATTTAAGTAGCTAAGAATAATTCCTTTGCTATAATCAATATTTTATTGATATGGAAATCGAGATTGAATTATTTAAAAATATTAATTAATAATTATACACTGAAAATAATAAAATAATCTAAAACTATTTAAAATAGAAAGGTATTCTTTTTCAAACGTCTAGATTACCTGAAAATGAATGGAAAATAGATTAGAAATCAAGCAAGCCGACTTAAATAAAAGTATCCCATAATTCCACCTATATTATTGCAATCATTTAATATTTTATATTATAAAATTTAAGCATTTAATATTTTAACAATAGATTTAAAATATCACGGCAGCATTGCTTTATTGATTAAAAGGTCAATACATTTTTGGTTAAAAATACCCTTTTTGTAATTTTTAATTAGTTCATCTATTTAGAATACAATTTTAGATGAAATTCGAATGATACGAATTTTAGGCATCTAAAATGCTGTTATAACTAAAAGAAAAAAATTTATTACATGATATATACAATATACATCCTTAAGAACAGAAAATGCGGACAATGTAATTTTTTATTCCTATTTATTTTAAAAATATTAATTAAAATAGAGAATAGGCTCTTAATCCTTCATTTACTATTAACAGCCGTCATAATACACATTTTAAAATGAAATAAATCAAATTAGATTCAAATGAGACGATTAGAATTCCGCTCTCTTTTTCCAGGAAGTAAATTTCTTAATGGAGAATCTTGATTGGTCATTGTTAAATAAATAAAATAAAAATTATCCCTCTTCGACTTAAAATGGGTTTATTTTAAATTATAAAAATATCTTAAATATTTAATTCTCCCTAAATGCATTAATGAAAACCCAGCTCTGAAAATTAAATATTTTCTGAATATGTCTGCTTAGCGAAATCCAATTCCCTTTGACAAGATTATGTTAACCCTGAAGATAAAAAAGGAGAAAGGCTTTTTTTTATTATGTAGGCTGATTTAGAAAATGCTACGCTATCCACATTTTGAATTTCCAATAAGGTCTTGTCTTGACATGACTGTCGCTTCCATAATAAGAGAAGAAAAATGAAAAGTTCTTTTTTTT
Organism: Argiope bruennichi; assembly: GCF_947563725.1. Classification (NCBI taxonomy): domain Eukaryota; kingdom Metazoa; phylum Arthropoda; class Arachnida; order Araneae; family Araneidae; genus Argiope; species Argiope bruennichi. Next base: position 43,704,108 of record NC_079161.1, on the reverse strand, counting down.
TCTGTTTGAATAACTTCAGTTTTACAGAATCCTGTGTTGCAGCTACCATTGTAATTTTTTCTACTGAATAATGCTTGAAGAATGAAATCTTTGAGAAATGTGACTTTAAATGCTGTATTTTTCTCGAATTTCTTTTTTTTTTTTTTTTTTTTTTTTTGCTTGAGGATTCTTTAGAACCCCTCCAGGCAACCACTTCAATGTTTCCGCGACCACTGCAAACGAGAAATTGAGCAGCTATGCGTTTTTGAATGTGAATTTCCGATTCAGTGATTCTTTAGATTCTTTTTATTTTGGGGTCATAATCTAGAATTGCGTTTTCTTGGATTGTTTAAACTTCCAACTGTTGAGAATTTGGTTTGTTTCTGAATATGATTGGTTGGTTCACTCTGAGTTTAAGGGGTGCAGAAAAGTTTATTTTATATTTTTGCAAAATGGATTATTTTTAGCATAACAAAGTTCAATGGTAATTTAATGAAGATTATATTTGAAATGAATAAATTTTGAAATTCCTGATTTTTTTTTAATTCTAAGCGTATAATTACTTAAAGTAATTTAATTTTTAATTATTACTCACTTAATGCATTTTTTAGAGGGCTACTGTAGATGAAAAAGCAAATCTAGAATATACGGGGCTTCACATTACATCATGTCAGATCAGTGCGTTGGCTCTAAAACATCTAGTTCACTGTATTACTAAAATTACACTTAAACCAAGTCCGGAATGTCATTCCTATAAGTACCAATTTACCCTATCTTTAAGGCTAAAAGGTCTGCCTACATTAAAAAGTCGAGTTTTTGTGAAATTATGATTTTTAAAATTTAATATTCTTAATGTTTTATCCAGTTTCTTTATGAGACCGTTATAATTTTATTTCTAAGTCTGTTTTTGGGGGGGAGTTGCATTAAATTTTATATTTGCATTTAAATAAGTTTTAATTCTATTTTTCATTTTTAGATGCTTTTTTTCTAAAATTCTAATCTTTCAGAAAATATTGTTATGAAAACCTCATACATTAAAATTTAATGCACATTTTTTACTTAAATTCCGTATAATAATTTATCCGTATATTCTGCAGTTTCTGAACTAGAGAATAAGTATTCTATTTATTTAGAAATATTCTGTATTGTTTTAGTGCTTCACTATACGGAAAATTCCGTGTTATTTATCAGTCGAACCACAATATATAAAGAATGTCTTGATGCAAAATTTTAAGCAAATCACTTGATAAACCTCTAAACTAGATGATTTAAAGCTTAAAATAAGACATTTTTCCAATTTAAAAAAAATTTGATACTTAGCTGGCATATTTTGATTTAATACATTTTTTCTAATCATTTATATGCAAATATTGAAAAATAAAACTATTATCGAACCTTTTAAAAATACATCCTGATTTTAGTCACTTTAATTTAGAATTTTCTGTAAAATTTTTTATTGCATTTCTTTTTTAGAGGACATACTACTGAAGTTGATCCGCCTTGACATGCATTGCTAAAATTACAATTGAACATCATTTCAGCATCATACAAAAAAGCACCAATTTGCTTTCTTTTTATTTTAGAATTCATTTTAAGATTCAGATTTTTTTATGAGTTCGATTGATCAAGATTCAATTTTTTCTTTCTCTTTTTAAGAATATTTAGCTTATGAAGAAAAGAAATGTCTAAAATACACTTAAGTGTATGCCTCAAATTTAAATCCACATTACCTCAGAACCGAAATACAAGTCTTTATAGCATCTAATCGACTTAAAGTGACTAAGTGTGACTAGTTTTGATTTCAAACCATTTCTTTTGAAAAATAAATAAATATACTAAAAGAAATAAATAAAAATAATGTCAAATCTGCTTTTTGAAAGGATTTTTTTTTTTAATTTATGAACTTATTACACTTTCAGTGATAAACAGTGTCAAAAATTAAACACCAAACCGTTTCAAGTTAAAAAAGAAATCATCTGGTATTATTTTAAATAAAATAATGATTAATGTCATAATAATTTATAATAAAATCGAGCAAAATTAAATTTATCTTTAGCATCACATCAAAACAAATCACGGTAAGATATAGAAATTATTTTTATAAAGAGTTGTCTTAAAGCTATTAAACAAATAACATTGAGATTTAAACGACGATTCACAGCCCAAGTGAAGACTATGGATGCTTTCCAGTAGTCCTGTGGACTTAAACAAAGCTTTCACTAATTAATGCCAATCCGACGAAAGTCAATAATTTTTCTCATCTCTTAAAACATGCATTGTCCAAAAATTATTAAATAGATGTGTTCTTTCACTCTATAAAGAATATTTTTGTCCATATGGCTGTTGAAGACATCCCTGGTTTTTCTTTAAATGGAACGCAAACATTGGCGAATTCCCTCTGATGTCATCAAAGAATCAAACCTACATACCTAAATCGAAGTAACTTATTATCAGATTGATACTTATGTCACTTTATAAATGCGTTAAGGTTATTCTGACAAATAAATTAGCAGAAATTTCCACATTTCCAACTAATAAAATCCAAGACTAATGTTTTGTTTAGTTATTCTAAAAGGCACCGGTGGCCTGGTGGTACGATCTCGAACTCTGAAATTTGAGACCTCCATGTTTGAGACCTAATTTTACTAAAGATATGCCATGTATGCGAGCCTGGTGCATGTTAAACCTGAATCGTAGGCCAAACACCCACCCGTTGGTGTGGTGCATAAGTTTGGTTAAGCGGTGTCAGCCAGGTTATGTCCTCATCATCTGATCGGAATAAAAAACTACAAGGTCTGTCCCCAACTAACTCTAGTTGTGGCTTTCAAACGTTATGTTAATGTAACAAAACTAAACTTAAATACATTCAACTAAGTGATGATCGTAAACAAAACAAAAAATCTCTGTATTTGAAGTGGTTCATTAAAATATATTTAAAATTAATTATTTGCAATAATATTGCCAATTTGAATGTAAAAATATGAAAACATATTTCCTTCAGCAATATGATAAAAGGCTAAATATTTACGAATTTTCAATTTACTAAGTGATTAAAGCGTGCAGATTTATATCATTTGTTTGGTAAAGAAAAGTTTAAATGAAAGATTACTTTCATATTTTAATAAATGAAAGAAAATAAAAATAAATTCTTAATAAATATTTGAATTTACCAATAAAAGTATTATTTCCTATGTATATGAAATTAAATAATCGTTGGAGGCTTTAAACATCTGTAATTGGCATTCCAAATGAAAAATCCTTTTATTTTGTCTGGAATGTTTGTTTGCTTTCATTTTCGTTTAACTGTTCAGGATTACAAGCATCAAATATTAATACTATGACATTAATTTCAATAAATATTTTGTTTAATTTGTTATAAGGTAAAGATGAATGTGCTAAAATTATTTTTGCATTTCATAAGAATTTAAATAATTTATTCTCTCTGTTTGTAAATACAGATTTCAATATCGCGTATGTAAACACGATTATTTTCTGTGTTCAGTTGAAAGCTTAATTAAATTTAATTTGTGCTTTTATTCTGAAATAGTAAATATTGTAACATTATGCGCGAATTAAAATATGTAATTTAAATTAAACACGGATTAAATGTCGCTATAAATAAATAAAAATGAACTGTTCTAATCTGTACTCCCCGTTTTTAATTTGAATAAAAAACTAAATAATTCCAATTAATTTGGTCTAAAAGTAAGTGTAGAAAAGAGAAAGGACAGTTTTAAAATAGGAATTAAAAGACAAAAAAATACATTTTTGTTATTTGATATTTTTTATAAAAAATATTTCACGAATAAATAAGCAATAAATACTTTTAGTCAGACTCAGCTGTTTTTAATTAAAGAAAATAGTAAATAATTAAAATCAATATTTAAAGAAAAAATTTAAGTTCAAATTCTCATCCGAGTTTATCCATATTGAATTTGCATTCTATATTATTTTTCAGTTTATAGTTTTAGTTTGGTTTCAAATTTTAACAAAAATTTGGTTAATCGAAGAAAATTTTAGAACGTTAACAAAAATTTCATTGTTCACAGAATTTATTTCTGATCTGTTGTTTTATTTCATTATTGCTGTTATTTATCTGTGTAATTACAATCTTTGTAATTACACAGATACTGTTACAATCTTTGTAATATACGGTTTTAATTGATATACATGTTGAATTCTTTCTTTTTTTTTCCTTTAATAAAGTGCATCGATGTAAAAATCAAGTCACATGAATTCTGGACAGAGCATTGTAATGTGGTGTGAAAACGCTTAATATATTTTGCTAGAATATTGAAGGATTTTATCATCTGCATAGTCATTCATATTTTCAATTAACAGCATGTATAATTTAAATAATTCTTTAATGGAAATTATTCTCTTCAGAACTTCTTTTAGAAAAAATTTAAAATAAATTTCATTTTCTAAAATATATATATATATATATAATTGCATGTATCTATGCAGCTTTTAATTTATAATTTAATATAAGTTTTAAATCATTTAATATATATTCAGTATAAGTAATAATAATAAAAATTCTTTTAAAAACAAAATATTTAAGAAAATATGAAAAAAAAGAATGCTTTTAGAGAGTAATAAACTATTTTTTGATATGCCTTGAAATTAATTTATTTTTTACCGAAATGCTGCCAACTAGGAAATAAACTTCTTTTCGGATTATAAATAAGAAAAACAAAGTTAAGGCTCGACAATAAATAAATGTTGCAATGTTTTGGATCTAAACAAATAAAAGTTTTATTTTAAATACGATTAAACTTCCAAAAAATGTCATAATACTCGTTTTGTAATATCAAACGAAAACTAATCTTGTAGTAAACAATTTAAAAGACTTTCTAATGTAAATAATCGAATTAAACCTTCATTCAAACTAAAGAAATTAGAGAATAATTTCTTTTATATTCTTATTTCTTTTTCCTGTGGCAATTGATATTATTATACTCATTCATTGATTTATACGCAAATTATTTAAATAATTTTTGGACATGACGCTGCTTTTTTTTCTATATAAAAACATTTCGAATTCTTGAGCAGGTTTTGTGAAAATGATTACTGGATTTAATCTCCTCAATTCAATTTCTATGCGATTTCAAAATGCATTTTTCGAAAATTTTCAATCCTTAAAAAGTATAACAATAATTTAATTATAAAATGACATTTTTGAATAAGTTTAAATATAGAATTTATGAAATGTAATTGACTTGCAGCTGAGTTACATGTTAAAAGATTGAGTTACGTATATTCTGCGTTTAAAAATTTTTTTCTCTTCAATTTAATTTTTGTCAATAGAGTTTGACTAATTATCTTTCCAAATCACAGTTCATCATTTTTTTTAGAATTTAAATTTGCAGTTTAATTCCCAGATGTTAGATACCTGCTAGAAATTTTTAAAATGTAAAAAAATTAAGAATTTTCCACAAATTATTTTACATTTTTAAAAAAAGAACTTTTCATTAAAATTTAAAAATAACTTTTCATTTTTATCATTATTTTTATGTTTTTTTCTTTTAATTTAATTTCTAATTTTAGTTGAAGAAAATTTGACAAGTATAAAAGTTTCTTTCAAAAAAAATTAGAAAAGTATTTCTGAAATTTAAAAAAAAAATCCTAAAGAAATTTTCAATCTAAGAAGATGCGAATTTCATTAATTTAATCAGTCATAAAAGTATCATGTATTACTTTCAATTCGTTTTCAATTTAATGCGTAATGCACAGAGAAGACTGTCATTTTCAGTATATGAATACGTATAATTGTAAGAAACGCATTTGTTTTCTTGAAAGGAAAGAAGTATATGAAATAAACAGATAAATATTTTTACAAATAAATAGATTTTTCTTTTGTAGCAATCAGCTGCTATTCGTTTCAAATATTTTATAAATTCAAAACATTCACTTTACAATAAGTAATTGTTTTTAATTGACGTTTAATTGATTTCTTTTATAATTCTTTTCTTTCCAACTATTTCTTTATATTAGGTTTTAACGAATTCTTGCAAAGGATTTTACCCCATATGCATGAAACTGTCTTATTCTAATAATTAAAAGTCAAATTTATCATTAATTTTATTTACCATATGTATTAATACATATATTTTAAAGTGCATATGCATTATGTTTTAAATTTGCCGTTAAGGATTAAAATAAAAAAAAGATTACATTGCATTTATGCTCATTATTTTATAACCCTAATTAAATCTAGGAAATCGTCATCAAAAATAGTCGTAATAGTATTGTAAAAGTAGATTTGGACCAAATTATATCAATTATAAGAAATAAGACAAAAATTAGCACCTTGCAATTTTTTTCTGCAGAGCATTAAAAAAAGGGACTTTGATTACCCTCTTATTACTTTCTAGTATACGTAGTATAGAGAAAATATTGTGATCGTAAGAAACTTCGCACTCTAGATTTTGATGTGTCTCCACGTTTTCGACATAACTGAGATCAAAAAGCACATTTTTAGGAAAAGTGCGCTTTCTGTTACTCTGTCTGTTACAAAAATAACTCAAAAATGCTTTGAGCTAAATGGTTGAAATTTGGTATGCTGTCTTTACACCCAATGTACAGATTTCTCACATATTGCAAACATTGCAGATTCTCAAATTCTGAGTAAAATCTGTTCAGAAGAAATCCTTCTGTCGAGCTATTCGAATGTAAGTTAAGATGAAAATTACAAAACAAAGAGAGCTAGATACCTAAAATTTGGTTTATCATATATAATGTATACACCTATCAAGTTTTGAGCCGAATCCAACCGAGAATTGACCGTCTGTCGGTCTGTACTTTCAGAAACGTGTAAACAGGGGAACTCAAAAACACAGCGACATAAATATATTAAATTTGGTATGAAATTTGTAAATACAAGTGCAGCTTTATGTCAAATTTCGGTTGAGGAAAAACTTGTCTAAAGCATAAATTAGATTCTCAAATATTATTAACCGCATGCCAGGGATTAGAATGCTAAATTCTCGCGAAAGATTAATATTGCATAACTATCGTACGATAATGCCATGCAAGGCATTCGTTTGGATAAGATCTTTATTAGAGAACTAGCCGCCTTTGGCGACCAGCCGGTTCGCCAATCTTAATGTTCGTTAAAATTTTAATAATTAAATATTTTATGCAATTCCTACTTTAATAGCTTTTCATCAAAATATTTTAAAACTTCAAATTTTGATTGTCATATAATTCATTCATAATATTATAAAGGCTTTCAGTTATAACGTAATATGTATCTCTCTAATTTTCTGTTAGCACCCGTAGAATTTATGCTTTAAATTAAAGTGGAAAGAATTAATCTTCAATTAATATAATAATATTTTTTACTGAAACAAAGCATTTTTTTTATAATCTGACTACTGAAAATAGAGTCACTCTGCGTTTAAACTTTATGGGCACTAAAGAATATCTTTTTAAATTTATGTAATATCTCAAGAATTTGTCAACAAAATTTTCTTAGATTCATCATGAACAGATAGATTAATGAACAATGTTTAATTTTAAATGCATCAAACATTAAGAAAATAAACAGAATCGTTTGAAATAATAAGCCGAAAAATATTAACCCTAGCCTCATTACTGTTGGGAGAAAAAAAACTGAAGCCTTACTCATTTGGCGGTGGGGAAAATGGAAGATTTTTTTGGCGGGAAAGTTAGTTTTTTATTAATAATTAAAATTTTAATTAAAAATTCGAAAAAAGGAACCCCAGGTGCACATTCCCAACCTCCAAGGTATACATGTACCAAATTTGGTAGCTGTAGGTCAAATGGTCTGGCCTGTAGAGCGCCAACACACACACACACACACACACATTGAGCTTTATTATAAGTATATAGATATGTGAGAAAGCTTTAGGGAGAACTGCCCCCCCCCCCGTTTTTCCTTTTGTATTCTAACAAACGTTACAGAAATAAAATTTCAAATGAAAAGAAAGAATAATGAAGAAATATTCTTTTGAGTAACATATAATTTCATTCATTTTATTACAATATGTATGCAATGTAATTGCAATATGTATATATATTATTTAAAATTGATATCAATATTAAGGAAATAAATAAAAATTTAAAAAAAACAATACTTAAAAATGCTATTTATTTTTAAAAAAATGCTTCCATCCAGAGCAATTTAAACAATTATTTTTATCATACAGGAAATTATTAAGATGCCTGCATTTTGCTTTTTGCTGCTTTACATGTTTAAAATTCACATCTCAATCCACGTGCAATATTCATTGTTCTCTAACAATTGTATTCTTAAATAAATGAAACTTTCAAAATAAGTCTCAGATAATTAAATTTCATGAATTACTGAAGAAAACTCAACTATTAATGAAACATTTACGAATGCAGTATCTCCTCTAATTAATTTCTTTTTATTCGAGTAAGTTTGGATTATCATTTCTTCGAGAAATAAGTCCAGATTTAATTCCCTTGGAACAATTCATTTCTGTTATTCACCTATTTCTTTCAGAAAATGTTTGCTGTAAAAGAATTGATATTCCTTTCCTTTATTTTTCGAAAATTTATTAAATTTGAAATATTTGTAAGAATTATCGTTTGATATATGTACCATTAAATTCAATGTATATTTATTCATTTGCAAACAACTGCTAGTTTTATCATTTTAATCGTTTAGATTGATAAACATATGCAGATTTAGACATTAAAAATTTGTTATCTCTCTGATCTCAGTTTCAAAAATTATGAAAGATAAGTAACATCATTGCTAAAATGTTTCTTTTAAATTTATTGTCTGAAGTTTCTTACTAAATATCAATAGAAAATTCGACAATTCCTTGATTGTGGGCTTCCATATAAATTCATAGAGCTAACATACTCGTGATGTCTGATTTTAAACAATAGTCCTTTATTTATATTCCGGAATTAAACATTTCTTAAATATTTTTGGAATTAATTTATTTTGTATATTTCATATCCATGATACATTGATTTCTTTTAGAAATCGTTTGCGATTATGAAATTCATATTTCTTTCATTTATTCTTGAAGCTTTATTAAATTTATTTTGTTTCCAGAAATAATCGCTTGCTATGTTTATTTAATTTAATGTTTAGTTTAGTTATATTAACGTCCCTTTTGAAGCAACACTAATGCTATTTTGGGACGGACCTCGCAATTTTGAACCGCGGTCAGATGACGAGGACTAAACCTGAGCTGGCACCCCCCTCTTCACACCACACTAGCGGGAGGACGTTTTGTCAGGATGGATTTAACGTGCAACAGACCCCCTTACACAACGGTTCTTCGGTGGATTCGGGTCTCGAACCTGAAACCCTCCGAAGCCCAGACCTTACCACCAGGCCACCGTGGCCTTAATTTAATGTTTAAGTTTTGTTCCTTCGAACAAATGCAATCTTTATTATTTTTGTAATTCAGATTGGTAATTTTAAAATGTGGACTTGAAATTTTGCTGCATTTTCTTGATCAAAATTTATTGAAATTATAAACGTATAGCAATATTATTGCCGAATTCTTTAGCCATAAAGTTTATTAAAGAATTTTTTCTTTTGATGAAAATAAATTATATTACCCAATTAATTGACGTACCACAACTCTAAAATGAAAGCAAATTTAATGCATTTTAGTTTAGATTTAGAATTAAATTATGTGACAACGTTCGAGATGGATTTTACAAAAAAACGCTCTAAAATGTTTATAGATTTGAATTTTTGAATTGGGAAAAACATCTATAAAATCAAAAAATATGACAGATAAATGAAAGTGTTTTTTTTTATTATCATGTGAGAACATGATGTTGTTTTGGTTGTGGGGTTTTGAAGCCCGACATCACGAAGGCAGTGAATAAAAGCATAAATGGCAATTTTCACCAACATCTTTTAATCGCATATATTTTTTACTTGCTTTTACCAGTATTGCATTATTATTACGTAAACATTTTTGACGGCAGATGTGTTTTTAAAAGGTTGACGTAAAACTATGACATCATAGCTGCTATAAAGAGTTGTTTCAAACGGTTTAAACTGGTTAATGACTTACATTAATTAAGACAAATAATGACTTAAAAATAATAATGTTCTCACATGATAACTTGAAATTTGCGATCGTAGATTTAATTTCAATTTTTTTATTACATATTTTTTTTTGTTTTAAATTAAGTTATTTACTTCAAGTTATTAAACCTACATATAAGCAATTTCAAGTAAACAGAAGGCATTAATTATATATGTTTTATTATTTTATTTTAAATATTCTTTATTATTATTTTTTCAAATGCAATATCGTTGCCAAAAATCCATTAAGTATACAATAAGAAGTTCAACAAGCTCGCTAACGGGTAATAATTACTCATGTTCCAAAAAAACGTAAGCTACAAAATAGAGCCAAAGCGTAAACAAGAACAGAGCTTGCAAAAATCAAATACAAACCGGGAAACAAATTGTAAAAGCAAGCAGCAACTCAGCTTAACAATTTTGCACAGCGTAAAACAGCTGGATAGTTCACGTCACAATCCAGACTTCAAAGACAGAATTCACAACTGAATAAATTCAGATCTTTTATATTTTTATAGTCTTTGGAGCAATGCATCGAATTCTGTTGAATGATTACGGTATTAACTCACGTTAGAGATAACATCAAAATTCTAGTAAATTCAAGAACATTTCATTTTTCTCACCAAAAACATCTAATTCGTTGTCAGGATGCCAGGCTTATCATCAAAGCCACATGACATACCTTCGGTATCAATTAAAATATTTATTAAACTTCTTTCTTTAATATAAGATTTACTGCATAGAGAAAGAATACCACAAATTCATAATAATATTAATGAATAATATTAATGATTAAGTCTATTCATATAATGGCAGGACTCATTAAAATAAAATAAAAACCTCAAAGAAGCCGCAGATCAGCTTAATAGTGCTCAGCGTGAAACAACTGAAGAACTCACATCACGATCAAAATCCAAGGACAGAATTCGCAACTGATTGACTTCAGATCTCTCACATTTTTTTAGTCTCTGAAGCAGTGCATTGAATTCGTAGAAGGATTCGGATATTAACTCCTGATAGTGATATCGCCAAAATTCACGTATATTCGAGAGCATTTTCTTTTTTCTCTCTAAAGACATCTAAATAGTCATCATGGTCACAAGATATATCTTTTGCCTCAATTAAAATATATGTTAAATTCACTTATTTTATATAAGACTAACTGCAACCTGCATAGGAAAAGAATATTACCAATTCGTAACAATGTTAAAGCAGTTAAGTAAGCATACAATTTACGGTAGGAAGACCACTGTTTAATGCTGGCATAATATCTGGAAAGTTTATAAAAAGGTAAGATAGCTATGAAAAACTTTTTTTAAAAAATCTCAAAGATCCCATCATATATGAAAACTGCATTTATAAATACATAACTGACGTTTAATTGTTTCCAAAAATAGCAGAGAAACAATGATGTAGCTGGCAGGCATTATATAAAATTTTCGTTGGCAAAAATGATTCTAAATGAAACTGAGATTCTACTAAATCTAGATATTGAAACATTTTACTATAAACTTTCCGTTCTTTAAAATGGAAAAACCTTTCCATGGACCACTTCTATGTCACTCAAAGGGGAAAACATCCTTTTGGTACTAATTTCACTGTTGTCAAATCTATATGTGAAGATATATTCTTTTTAAAAAAATTTTGACAATGCTTTCTCATTTTATTAAAAAAAATTTCGTTTTATTAATCCTTAGGATTCATAAAATCTACAAGTAATGAACTAGTATTTATCTCACTTTAATTACCAATGAAATTAAATGTTGAATATTTGTTAATTATTTTATGATAATTTATAGTACTATACTGAAGTTTTTAATAAACTATAGTTTAATTTATAAGTTATTAATCCACAGGATTCAAAAAACTCTATGAAAGAGGACTAAATTTATTTCACATTCATTCTCACTTAATACATATATAAGCTTTGAATATTTGAAAACTGAATTGAGATAATTTTTAGTACTCTAAATCATGAAAAAAAAATTAGTGTAATACTTTACCGAATTTCTGATAATGTTTCTACTATGGTTTTTTTTTTTTAACTCTGCGAAATTATTTTTTAAATAAACCAATGAACATATATTTAAATATTGTATATTTGTTTATTAATTTTTGATACTTTATTGTACTATAACAAATTTTTTTGATAATTTATACGTTAATCCATATGGTTCACAAAATTTATCAAAAGGGAACTAATATTTATTTTATATTCAATCATAGTGAATACATATATATAGATATATAACTGGAATATTTGTTTTGTTATTTAATTTTTTGACAATTTTTAGTCCTCTAAATCATGAAAAAAAAAATCCATTATAGTCTTTTCTATCGAATTTCCCGCAATGTTCTTACTATGACCTTCTTTGACCTTCGACTCTACTTAAATTATTTTTTAAACAAATTAATATGAGTTATACAATGACGATAATAAGTATGAATTATGAAAATAATATACGTAATAAGTAAATTATGTTACTTATCAAAATATTCATTAAATTAACAATTCCCTTTATAAGTGTAAACCGATTTTACTTGAAACTGTTATCTTATTTAATTAAATAATGGCTAAGAAAATTTAGACTATAGAATCATACCAGGAAGGATTTTGCAGATATTATTCCTAATATTAAAATTTCAAATCTGTCGTTCCATAAATCATAACATTTCTATAATCCCATATGTAATGCTCCTGCTTCCTTTTAAATTTATCTAGCACTCGCTCTGAACAAGGATTTGTTATTTCAAATAAATTTACGGATATACCGCAAAACCTTTAACAATGTTTCATTCAAAATGAATCTACAAACCGAAGAGGATTTTTCATCTAAATTTTTGCAACATAAGTTTGGAATATTGTTTTATTTTATAATTCCCATTTTGAAAACTATGACAATTAAATAACTTTAGAATTAATCAAAAGCTTTGAAGTGGATTAATGAAATAATAAAATTAAAAGTTGCTTTAAAATAACATATACGAGAGTAAATTGGTGTTTGTAATACAAAATAAACTGGATTATTGCAACTTAAAAGAAATTCCTACTATAAAAATTAAAAAAATGAAATAATAAAAGGAACGAAATTCTTTGTGATAAAATATTTAATACATATAAAACTAATTAAAAAAGTGTTAAATAGCAAAAATTCTTCTTTTTTTTAATTTGTAGGTAAAATTCTTATTCTCTATATTAAAAATTATATTTATTTTTTTCAATTTATATGAGAAAGATTTAACATGTATATATTTAAGTAATTTTATATTAATTAAGTGTAGGATATTTATTATAAATAGTTCCGTTTCATTTAGACAATTTTTTCACCTTAACAATGCAACGATCTATCAATTTTTTTAAATGTTTGTAATTAAAAAAATATTTTATTATCATTAGAAAATAAGGATATAAGTATTCTTAATAAAGAAAGATTTTTCATAAATATTTCAATGTGCATGAAATAGTCTGATACTTAGTGAATCTGGTTCTTTCCTTTATTACAAACTAGCCGCCTTTGGCGACCAGCCGGTTCGCCAATCTTAATGTTCGTTAAAATTTTAATAATTAAATATTTTATGCAATTCCTACTTTAATAGCTTCTTCATCAAAAAATTTTAAAACTTCAAATTTTGATTGTCATATAATTCATTCATAATATTATAAAGGCCTTCAGTTATAATGTAATATGTATCTCACTAATTTTCTGTTAGCACCCGTAGAATTTATGCTTTAAATTAAAGTGGAAAGAATTAATCTTCAATTAATATAATAATATTTTTTACTGAAACAAAGCATTTTTTTATAATCTGATAACTGAAAATAGAGTCACTCAGCGTTTAAACTTTATGGGCACTAAAGAATATCTTTTTTTAATTTATGTAATATCTCAAGAATTTGTCAACAAAATTTTCTTAGATTCATCATGAACAGATCGATTCATTAACAATGTTTAATTTTAAATGCATCAAACACTAAGAAAATAAAACGAATCGTTTAAAATAAACGGTTGAAAACAGGTTTTAAAAAAACTACATAAAAAACGATGTACTTAAAACTATAAGCATATACAAAAAATATATAACTGACATAAATGCATTTTAATTACAAAAGCATACAACGAACCTAAAAATAATTTAAATCCAGTCCGCATCTGTTGATAATAATTGTCAACACAATGCGGAATTCAGAACACAATGCGCATGCGTGCATTTTCAACGCCAGTTACGTAACGCAAATACGCTATTTTTTCTACGCTAGTTGGGGTAACGCTTTGCGGATTAGAAATTTTTAATTTCCTTTATTCTGTTTTGTTTTAATTCAAAAGTACTTCAGAATGAATCTGAAAGATCGATTCATTAAAAATGTTTAATTTTAAATGCATCAAACATTAAGAAAATAAACAGAATCGTTTGAAATAATCCGCCGAAAAATATTAACCCTAGCCTCATTACTGTTGGGAGAAAAAAATCTGAAGCCTTACTCATTTGGCGGTGGGGAAAATGGAAGATTCTTTTGGCGGAAAAGTTCGGTGTGGAAAATGGAAGATTTTTTTCGTGGGAAAGTTAGTTTTTAATTAATAATTAAAATTCTAATTAAAAATTCGAAAAAAGGAACCCCAGGTGCACATTCCCAACCTCCAAGGTATACATGTACCAAATTTGGTAGCTGTAGGTCAAACGGTCTGGCCTGTAGAGCGCCAACACACACATTGAGCTTTATTATAAGTATAGATTAGAAATAAAAGACATGTAAAATAGAGTTTAGTTTAATAAATCTCAACTATTTTAATGGCACATTTCAAAGCAGCAAAATGATTGTCTTGAAATGTGCACCATAATTTTGAATTACACCAAAGGCCTACAACGTGATATCGATATCGATATTTTTTAATGTTTCAACGTAATATCGATATAAATCTTAATAAACGCCTTTTTCCTTATTGCATTTGGGGCCTATTCTAACTTTCTTGTGTGATAAAATACCAGCAGAATCGATTCGCTAATACTTAGGAGACTAATAATTGATCCTCAATGATTAAAGTCATGGCAGATAGATCATTCTATGCATAGGGTTTACCTACTAATCAGATGCATGATGCTAACAATCACGAATTAGCTTTGTGTAAAAGAATTAAGTTTAATCTGTTAAACGCTGAAACACATCGATCTTTGACGTTGATTTTAGTGTTAATGAAAACAGTTTGCGTATCGCTACCATGATCTAAAGTAAAATAATAAATATAGCCCAGGAATATAAATGAAAATTACAATATAGTGAAAGATGTCGTCTCGTATGACTCGTAACACTCGTCTGAATTACAGAAAATAACAATCAGAGGAAAAGTCGTATAAAAATGCAATAAGCTGAAAATCTCCAGTGTTGAGGGAATGCTGTAACTGGCAGTTTCCAAATGGAAACGCGAAAATTATCAAGAAAGCATGTAGCAGTCATGTGAAGCTTGAAAATGGAAATAAAAACGTATAGTCAAATAGCTACACGATGCACTTAACGGTTAAAAAGAACTTTTTGCGCATAGATCCATCAGACAGTAGAACAAAAGATGAATATTATCCCTGTACCTTCTACCCGTCAAATTCTCGTATCGAGCGATATGCATTTATGAAAGTCTAAGTACATACCATTACAGAAGTCATCGATTTACTAGAAATTGGATTAATGCTAACAGCAACTTCTCTCCATATGAAAATAAGAAATTATCTGATTTAAGTCATAATCCTTTCTTCCTTGCGCCATGACCAACTTTCTTCTTGTCTTATTAAATCTCACAGTAAAGGGAACAAAACGTTTTCGAGCGAATAAATTCTACTGATGGAGGCGATTTCATTCAGTTTGCACCAGCATGTCACTTCCTGTAATTTTAAAAAGTCTTTTTTCAACGATAAGTTGCATTTCTTCTGCTTCACTGGTCTGTTAGAAGAAAATGACGATACTTGGCGAGTGTTGTTGCAAGTGAATGATTTTAACCAGCATTTCTACAAATATACTGTTCATTCACGGATTCCAAAACCTTCCGGCCGTTGCGGATGTCTCAGAATGCGTTTAGTTAGTTAAAATAGGGGCTCGAGACAAGATGAAAAGAAGATATATTTATATTTTACAAGAATGTAACAACTCGGGTTATTCGAGGATTTAGAAAGCGAAAAAACTGTGGACAACTCTTAATATTTTGTGAAAATGATTCTAATTCTCACTAAAATACTTTAGAACAATTTTTATTTAATGTAACATTAAATTCTGATGAATAAATGGAATATTTCTTTTCATAACATTTGATAATTCCCCTTCTTACAAAATAAATATTTTTATGTTAAAACTATTTTTTATTTACTATAGAATTTTTTTAATAATATTTTGAAATTATCAACTGTCGATAATATCGGTCACATTTAATGGTATTAAATAAAATATTCTTTGTGCCCTCCTTGAAAGCTTTAATGCCACTTGAACAATGCATGAATTAGCCATGCAAGCAATCAATACCCATTTGTGAGTTAAAATAATATGGTCAGAAACGATACGACTCTCACATACACATGGGGAAAAATCAGATCGAAAAAGTATCTAATGAAGTAGAAATTAAAGTCGAATAATGAAGAACAATTCCATAAATGCACTCATCCTTCCGCATCTCTCCCCTTAGCAAAGTAGAATCATCGAAAAATAGTAATCTCGAAATATCAAAACAAATACTATCTCGGAACCAATTTCAGAGTCTATATATTTGACATCGAGACACAATAAATGCATTTCACATTTGATTTTGGATGCCCTCTTTCAGTTGATTACCTTTCGGACAATCTATTGATAAAGTTAAATAATGGGACTGAGAGATTGTTCCAAAAAGAATTCAAGAAATCTGATACCGCCCAACGTATATAGCACAATCTGTAACCCCTAGTTCACAATTGGTTTTCTTGAATTAAAAAAATTGTTCTTTCTGATACTGATTTATAAATAATGATTTTCATCCAATGTTTTTAATATATTGGGTTGGCAACTAAGTCATTGAGGATTTTTGCAATGCATAGTTTTAGCACATTCTCTTGTTTTGTTAACGTTTTCAAAGCTCCTAACTTGTATTGTTTTCTTATTGTTTGGATTTTCACCTTTAATTTAGTAAAAAAAAATGTATCAATTAGTTATTTAGTTTCGCTTTTATCCCAATTTAAAGATAAAAGAACAAGAAGCGCATTTCAGACATATTTTTTGTATTATTTCCGAAAAGGCAAGAACCCATCGCAAGCACACAAGAAGTTATGTGCCGTATATGGGAACGAAGCCTTGAAAGAAAGGCAATGTCAAAACTGGTTTGCCAGATTTCGTCCTGGTGATTTTTCATTGAAAACTGCTCAACGATCTGGCCTTCAGTTGAAGTCGATAAGACCCATATCAAGGCCATTATCGATTCATATCGTCATAGTACAGCACGTGAGATTGCAGAAAAACTCAATGTATTGCGCACATGCAGTAAAAACATATTAAAACAGCTTGACTGCGCCAAGAAACTCGATCTATGAATCCCTTATAAGCTTAAGAAAATTCATTTGATGCAACGCAATAGCATCCACGATTCGTTTCTGAAACTCAACGAATTTTATCTATTTCTGAAACGACTAATTAATGTTGGCGAAAAGTGGATAGTTTATAACAACGTAAATCAGAAAAGATCATGGATAGAAGATGAACCAGCCCAGACGATACCAAACCCCGAGATTCATCAAAAAAAGATTATGCTGTCAGTTTGGTGGGATTATGAAGGAGTTTTGCTCTCTGAACTTTTACCAAGAAACCAAACTATTAGTTCAAATTTTATATTCAACAACTCACCAAACTGAGCAACGCAATTCAAGAAAAAGGGGTAGAATTGGAAGATCTTAAACATGTTGTTTTCCAATACGATAATACAAAGCCCCACACATCTTTGATCACTCTGCAAAAATCATTGGAACTATGTTGGGATGTGTTGTCATATCTACCATATAGCCCTAACCTTGGGTCTTCAGATTACCAGTTATTTAGTACCATGCAGAACTTTTTAAATGGTAAAATTTTTAATGATGCTCATGATGCAAAATCAGATTTAATTCGTTTTTTTTTTTTTTTTTTTTTTTTTTTTTTTTTTTTTTTTGCACAAATCGAAGTTTTATGAATATAAAGTTATGATACTGCTTGAAAGGAGGCAAAAGGTCATCGATGAAGACGGACAACGCCTCACTGAATAAAATTATATTTTTAGATAAAAATTTTGAATTTTCCTTCTCATTTAAAATTCGCAATCACTTAGTTACCAACCCAATACTATATATAAAGTCAGTAAATGACTTATAGGTAATATGAAAATAATTTTGAAAAAAAGTAATTTAATTTTTTTAAGTAGCATATAAATTTGCTTAAAATGCTACATGGACTTGAGCGAAGAAGAAACAATTCATAAGTTGTAAAATTGCGATTCTTTATGACATAAACAATACTTAAAAGATTTGACAATAAGATTCTTTATTGTTGTATAAGACAATTTTCTTGCTAAATATGAATTTTAAAATCAATGTAACAGTTATAAATATTGCAAGTAAATAAAGAAATTATGTATAGATTATCAGATATTTATTTCATTTGGACGCAAAATTTAAAAAAAGAACTAAGCGGTTCATGTAAATATTTTTTTTTGAAAATTCCTTCAAAATAATTATAAATATTTTACTATATGATAATTATACAGTAATCTTTCATTTACATTGGAAACATTTAATTATTTTCCTTAAAGATTATAAGTCAGACATCAAATATTGAAAACATAAATACCATTAATATTACTTGAGTTTCTTCACATTTTTGTTATAAACATATCTAGAAGATTTCACAATGATTCGATAAACCATATTTAAAAAAGTGCTTACTCAAAAGATTTAAAAGTTTCATTTTGGAAAATAAACAATAAAGTGAAACAAAAATCACTTACCATACTTCCACAGGCTTGTAAATCTTTTAAGGCACCAAAGGCATATGTTACATGTTCATTAATAACAACGTGCGTTATATCAATAACAATTTTGGCTTCAGTAGTTTTAAGCCTTCCATTCTTTCACTTTAAGTACTGAATTTAAGAGACACTTATCAACTTTGCAATGGGATGTCTATTATTTCAAAGAGATGTTTTTTATTAATTGTTAACCTGCATTTAATTTGGTTGTATTTAAAACATCAGCATCTCATTTAAAACCTTATTGCAAATATTGTATGCTAAATTTGCTGTAATATGTGCAATTCTTTCGATAACATTTGTTTTAAAAACAAAAATACCAATTTTTAAAGAATTTTAAGATTCATTACCATTCTGAGTTTTTCCGGCTAAGCATCATTTCAATAATGGTGGACTTCAAAAAACCTTTGAAAATAGTTTTACCACACAGCTATAGGATGCAATGTTAAATAGATTATTTAAATTGATGTACCAAACACCTTGTAGTTTTCAGAACCATTGGAACTCAATTTTTGAAGGATGCAGTTTTCTCCACATCGCAGTTCACCTTTTGAACACCATATATTATAATGCTCTAACTTCCTCGAAGTCTGGTTCTGTCGTGAATTTGAGGTGGCAAACCGCGTATTTTGGATGGATGCATGGCTGGAACTGTATAAATATTTGTCTATATTATATTTCGAAAGCACATTTAATATATTATTAGCTGATATTTCCACACACATATATATATATTCCATACATATATACATTAGGCGTAGATTATTCATTTGTATATATACATTAGGCGTAGAATAATTAGACGTAGTCAAGAGTTGGTGGTGTATTTGAACGTTCGATAGAATTCTACAATAATAATGTTAGTGTTGCCAAATCAAAAATGTTAAATAAACAAAGAGTATTGATAGTCTAGATGTTCAATTCAGTTTTTCAAAAGAACAGATAATATCTCAAGTTTTAAAGGATGCTGTTTTATCCACAATGCATTTCACCTTCAGAACACCATCTTTTATAATGCCCTAATTTCCTTGAAAATCTTACAATTAATTTTCTTTCGACTTTTCCTGAACTGTTGTTTTATTTTTTTAAATGAAATAATCACTAAATATATAAAAATCACTAATCACAGTTTTAAAAGCATCAAAGGTCTGTAGACAGTAGATAAAAAGAATTGTTGTGTTGTGATTATACTTATTTTAATTCATTAAGTTAAATCAAATAAGAACAAACTAGATCAAAATTACTCACTGTCAGAAACGACATTAGAAACGGAAGCACTTGAACTTAGTCTCGAATATCATAAATGACTTTCATGTTTTTTGGTTACATCATTTAACTTGATTAAAGTTAATGATTAAGTTATTGATGGTGTTACACACATGCGTTACACCATAAAATATGCTGAATAAATTAGCTTTCCAAATAAAATCATAAAAACATTTCAGCAAATTTGATTTTAAGAATCATATATCCTTTAAAGCAAAAGACCGCAATAGCTTAGTGGTAAGATGTTATCTTCCGGACCCAACCGAAGAACCGTCATGCAAGCAGATCTAGTGCACGCGAAATCCGTCAGGGCCAAATGACCTTTCGCTGGTCTGGTGTGGAAGTTTGGAGAGGTGGTGCCAGCTTCGGTGTCGTCCTCATCATCTGATCTTGGTTCAAAATTAAGAGGTCCGTCCCAAAATAGTCCAAGTGTTGCTTTTAAATGGGACGTTAATATAACTAAACTAAACTTACCTGTAAAACATGAACACTAAAAACAAAATTTACAAAATTGAAGTTAATTCATTTAATAATTGTAGTTAATTTTGTACCAATTTTTTTTTGTACCAATAAAATGAGCTGAAAAATATTTACTACATTTTATTATACGTATTTACATACAAATGTGTTTTACACTTAGCTAGTAATTTGCTATTTTCGAAGAAAGCATACCAGGATTACATAAACAAACCAAATTCTAACTAAAGCATTTCATATGAAATATGAAAGGAATTTCGAAACTATTTCTCATAAACATGCTTTTATATGTACTTAGTTGTGCTGTTGAAAGATTGCGATAAAATTAAGTTTTTGTTATTCGAGAAATCTGAAAATATCTCAGCCCAAATTTACTATATTAAAATTCCTTTCCTGTGACGCTTATTCCTTTTTGAAATATTTGCAGACTATTTGCTGAAAACAATGAAGTCAAATAAAATGGAACTTTATTTCATAAAGTACAAAGTAAATGTCTTAAAATTGGAATGTTATTTTGCAGAAAATTATTAAATATTAGTATCCTCAAATATTAGTGGAAATTATATATAAAACGGATTATAACTGCTTGTAGTGAATGCCTATCACAAATCATACATACCTATTATAAATCATATCTATCTATCTATTTATCTATCTATAATCATATATAAATCATATCAGATATCTGCAAACTACAGTCGAAGTTGTGCGTGACGTAATTGCCGAGCAGTTCAGCATTTTGCTTTCTTATTTTGCTGATGGGGGTGCTGTAACATGTCTCAATAAATTCATCATAAACCCTTTGCTATAGCTAAACACCGTTTTGAATTTAAAAGACTTAAAAGGAATTTATCTATCACCATGTAATCAGTATCCACAAATGTGCCTAATATTTGCTGAAAAAAATGCATTAAAATAAAAGTGATGATTTCAAAAAGTACAAGTTAAATTTTCAACACAGAAAGTCCGATGCAATACAATCGATGAATACTGATATCGAATATCGATATCACAATATTCGATTCAACCTAGAATTTCTCCGTAACTTATGACTGCGGAAGTCTTATATATATCCAAGGGAATACATTTGGCGCACTAATTTATTTTTGATTAGAAAATTTACTTTTCTAGTTAGTTTACACCACCAGGAAACACATCACTGAGGATAAAAGCGAAGAACTGAGAAATATTTTATGTATAGATTAAAAGAGGAGAGAGAGGACGTAGTTTTAACTGTTAGCTTTATCTTAACGCTGCAGTCGATTTTGAAAAGAGAATTGAGTCTCTATCTAAATATTTTATTGAATTAGGAATGATCTAGAGATGATATTGATAATTTGACATTTAATTTATGATACAGATGGTTTTCAAATTTCCTTTTATGATAATGATAAAACGTATGAAAAACATTGATTGAGAACATAAGTGTTCAAGTTTTCTGTTGTAATAAGTAAAACGCGTTAGATTGCTTAAGTTAAGAGACTACGTTAAAAGTCGATTTTTTTCGAAATTAGGAAATATTCTTTATTTAATATTTTAAATATTTGAACACATATCTTTATAAAACCGGTAGAATTTTGTTTTTAAATCTATTTTGGGAGAATTACGCTGATTTTTATATTTGCATTTATGCACATTTCAATGCTATTTTATATCTAGAGATGCTATTTTCGCAAATTCTAATCTTGGTAGAAATTTCTTACGAAAAACTTCATAAATTAAAATCTAATGCATATTTTTTTGTTCAAATTTGGTATAACAATTTCATGGTATGTCATGCAGTTCTGGAATTGGAGAATAAATAGTCTGTTCATTTAGAAATATTTTGAAGTTGTTTTAGTTCTTCACAACGAGAAAAAAAATTTGAAAGTTTACTGTTATTTATCAGTCGAACCCCAATATTAAAAGAATGAATAGAAATACAGCTTATTTTTTAGTTCAGATAATATATAATGTATTTCTTAAGCTAATTGCAAAATTTTAAGTAAATCATTTGATACATCTCTATACTAGAACTTTATACCTCATTTTATAAAAAAAAAATATTCAATCTAAAAAAATGGCTACCTGGTATATTTTGGTTTCATAGATGCTTTATTCAATCTTTTTTTATTCAAATATTCAAAAATATAATTATTATAAAACGTTTCTTGGAAAAAAAATCATCCCCAGCATAGTCACATAAGGACAAATACATGATAATCGCCAACTCAGCAGCCACATCAAAAATTCATTCAGTTTTTAACTCTCTTTCTGAAATTAAATACTCAACAAAGTGCTTACAATAAATAGAAAATATAAGTCATGGAGGTGAAAGAATTTTCAATTCAATATTCCTATTTCTATAATATTTAATGGCATATTTCGAATACAAAACGTAATAAATTTTATTATCTTGTATACTATCTATAATTACCGGCTAAAAAATTTGTTCGAAATGCTTTAAAGACAATCTGTCTGAGCTAAAAATGCCTATAATTTCTCTCATAAATGCTTCTGAAATTATAGATTCCCACGAGAATAGGATTTAGAAAAATTTTAATTAAAAATTAATCAAAGATATATTGATTTTTTTCAATAATTTCGAAACGTAATATTGTAAACCCATTTCATAACCTTTTAGTATTCAAATAAGATACCAATTTTAACTGAACAATTGTTTTTTTGTTTTAATTAATTTATATTTAAAATAATTTTAATGTATTTACAATAATATTTTTATATTACATTAACTAAAGATTTTTATTTACTCAAAATAATAAATACATATTTGGAGTTTAAATAATCTCTTCTATATAACTGAAAATAAAATTTTAAAGATAAACGATTCAAGCGTGAAATATTATCATGCTAGGAGGTTTCAGACTAAATGCCTGCATCCCTTTATGGCTAAATTTGACTTCATTTTTATAAATATGATGGAATATTCCTTTTTTAAAATCTAGATGGCACCACTTGTGAGGAATCAAGATTTCATTAAATTGATAAATGAATGGGTGAATTGGTAATTAGATTTCGAAACATTAAAATAGTGTATTTTCATCAAGCATTCAATTATAAAAAGAATTTAATAACTTTAGCATATCAAAAGTCAGAAAACGCTTCTGTAAAATCCATCTTTGCGGAAACGAAACGTATATAAAAATATATAAGAAACTAATTGATTAAGTAGTCTCTGAAAATTGCCTTCCAAGCTTCAAAATTTAAATACTTGTTTTGACATACAGGGTTAACAAGAAATATTTAACCAATTCAGAGGATTCTAAAATGCGTTCTGTTGGTCCAAATAAGATAAAATTTGAACTACAGATTATTCAGATGATGCGCTTTGCCTTCATTAATTAAACAATAACTATTACAAAAATTCACCAATAGATGGCGTTGTAACAAAACAGCATTTATTTACAAATATTGAAAATGTGAAACATAATTTCCGTTACAGTGCATGTCGATTACCATTTTTCTTTGGATAAAAAGAAGGCAGATTCTGCACGAACACTGGTTTCTTCTCTGTTCGTCATGCCTACGTTGCAAGAAAAAGCGCTACTGTTGAAACTGTTCTTCCAAAACCAACAAAGCTCCGTTGCAGCTCTGAAGGAATTTCGTCGCATGAAGCAGATACGAAGAGGTCCAATGTCTCCATGTTCCCTACGCAAGATGATACAGAAATTTGAAAAAAAAATGGGCCAACTTGGCATTCTTCCAGCTAAAGGACGAAAAGAAATCCCGTCTTCCAACGTCGAAAATATTGCGATCGCGCTCGTTGAAGTCAGCAGTCATAATAGTGTGAGTTTGCCAGCGGTTTCCCGTTATCTGGATATGCCATATTCAGTTGTACGAACAAAATGGTACGGCTAGATTGTGCATGTTTATCCATACAAAATCAGGTCTGTGCACCTGTTGCAGGGCGAGAACTTAGAGGTCCGTAAAACTTTTGCACTTCTGTGTCTTGCTCGAATGATGAATGATACAACTTGGCCATGGAACATTCTAGGGAACGATGAGGCCTACCTTTGCCTCAATGGGCAAGTTAACACCTACAACTGTGACAATTAGGCAGAGGAACTGCCACAATTTAGGTAGAGGAAAATCCCCACTTTATCCAGGAACAACCCGTGCATCCTGAAAAAGTGACAGTGTGTTGTGGTTTTACAGCTACCTTTTTTATTTTACTGTATTTCTTTGAAGAGATAACTTCAAACGGAATTCAAACTTGTTCCGTCACAGGACAACGGTACCATGATATGCTGAAGGATTTTGTAATGCCAGTTCTTCTACAGCGTGGAAGCCTTCAAGACATCATCTTCATGCAAGATGGTGCACCACCTCATATTGATCGTCGTGTAAAGCGATTGCTAATACAGCATTTCACAGAAGCACGAATTATCAGCCATCATTTCCTAATAGTATGGCCTCCTCCCTCACCGGGCTTTACCCCTTATGACTTTCGGTCATCATCTCTACCGAATCTAATGGACAACATTCGGCGCCATATTCTTAATATTCCGGCAGACTTACTCCGGTCATCTATAGAAAATATAGTTCTCCAACTAAAGCATATTGTTGAAAAGGACGGAAGACATAGTGAGCAATTTTAATTTTACATTATTTAACAATTATAAATCATATTAAATGTTTTTATGTATATTACAACGCCACCTAACGGTGAATTTTTGTACTAATTTTTTTTAATTAATAAATGTAAAGCGAATCATCTGAATAATCTGTAGTTCAAATTTTATCACATTTTGATCAATAGAACGTATTTAAGAACCCTCTGAAGTGGATAACTTATTGCTAACCCTGTGTAATTGAATAATATCAGAATAACGAGTCAATTAGCTAGCAGGAAACATTATTTATGATATTACCATTTATTAACAATGACTAAGTTGATTTGTTTGATTTATACAGCAATTGCTTTCCCTAATAAAACGATTATATGAATTCCTTCTGAATAAAAACAATACACATTTATAACTATTTTCAAGATTATATAGAATAATTACAACACATTTCAAGATCATATTCCTCTTATAATACAGTCAGTCAGTTCCATGTACTGGATTTTCATAAATATATAATATGAGACTTAGCTATTAATAGCGGTTTATCTCGAACGGTTTAACAAATGACTCTCAACTCATTGTGGGACATGTAGGCATATATTGCGGTTTAGCTGTAATTCAATACCGCTATTATTCATAATTGCATGTGCGTGCTTGTCAAAAGAGTAACTTAACTTAGGGATATATTTGATGGAGATTCTAAATATCTCCTCTTAAATATCGCGTGATGTGTTTTAATACAGAGCGAAGAGCCATGTCAAGTGCAGAATTTTCTTTTTCTAAGATACTTCTGAGAATATATTCAGTAAAAATCGTGCAAGTGAACGAACATAAATAAACGATCGTAATACCAATATATTCATTTTATTATTATAAACCAGTGAAATTATAATTTGTAAGCTTTGGACTTGACGCTTTAAATGTGTGTGTGTGTGTGTGTGTGTGTGTGTGTGTGTGTGTGTGTGTGTGTGTGTGTGTGTGTGTGTGTGTGTGTGTGTGTGTGTGTGTGTGTAAAGATATTTTAAACTCTTAATTTGATCCTAATTAATTTCCAAAACTTTATCTTAATTTAGCCGATAGTAATTTCGTTCTCTTATTTCTTGATCTAATTCCACTTTCGGTTTAATTAATTCCTTTGTAAAAAAAATAATGCGCCATCAGTACGTATCAAGAGAAAGTGATAACCTTTGGTGCCCTTGAAAAGGTGTCAAAGATCCCCACGTGTATTGAACTGGCACGTGGCCAGAAATCCTATCTTATATAAGACTAGTGATCATTTGTTCGTCCCTTTTTGCTTCTTTCTCACTTCTGCTTTTGTGCCACGCTGCGTCTGCTTGTAAATAAATTGCTTTCCCGAGATGGATATTAAAGAGAATTAAAAATACAACGTCACGTCTATGTCTTCAGACCTGCACTCTGCTTCAACCAAAAAACCAAAATAATATTACATATTATTTAGCCGACAGGATTCGAAATCCATTACATATCTGTCTGTGTGTGTGTGTGTGTGAGAGAGAGAGAGAGAGAGAGAGAGAGAGAGAATTTGTAAAACTGTCTTTCGTTACAGTCTTTAAAAGTTTACTCGCATTTCAAATAAATGTATTTTTAAAAATTAACCATTTTTATTGTAATCAATCATTATGTGACCCGAAGTGATAATTATAAATATCTAATAATATTTTTAACTATTCAATATCAAATACTGCCTTTATAATTAGAGAAACAATTTTAAAAAGGAAAATCAATCTTGCGATGTATGAATATTTAATTCGTGGTTAATATTCTTCCAGATATCTATAGTAAATATTGAAATACATTGTTGAAAGTATTATATAAATTTACGTATATCACAAGTTCTTTTTTTTCGATAATGAGAGATAACCATCAGAAATTATTCAAAAAAATAAAGTATGTGTTATTTTATATTTTTGCACATCAAAGTCTAATGCCAATAATTGGCAATAACATTTGATATTATTTTTACTACGTTACAGTCGAAATTTAGTGTAAATATAGTTCAGGCATCAATATTTTAGCTAACCAGAGAATACCAAAAAAATTATTAACATTGATAAATTCTTCATCTAAATCAATTTTATTCAGAAACACAAATTCCTTCAACTATTTCATTTTGTTTCAAAAATTATTAAGATAATAACGTCCTATTTCTTTATTCTTTTAAGATCTTCTGCACTGATATCTAATTGTCGTCTTTAATTCTTCATTCTCGGCATTCCGCCAAAAGGCATTCTTTCAAAAGCATTCCAAAATAAAATTTTTAAGAATGATTGTGTTTAATTAAAATGTAGAAATTTCAAGAGAAAATTTATTCTGAATAAAACATCTGAGAATTAAGCATCATTAATAATTAAATACCTTCCAACAAGCTGTTTTGTTTTATTCTTTAGTGAGAGATAAGTTTCTAAAATTAATTTCTTTGTCAGATTTCATTTCTATAATTTATGAGATTTGTTTACAAACAGCCCAACGCTACAGTGTATATTTCTCTCTACTTTTTTTGTTTCTCGGAATTTCAATTATTTTCACTAATTCTCATCTGACTTCTGTTTGAGAAATTCGGCATTAATTCCCTCGTCTCAAGTCGAATACACGTTAATTATTTTAATTACTAAGGTTAATGAGTATTAATAAAATTAAATTGCTTAATACGCAGCTTTAATTACTTTGGTTTGTTAATTAAAAATAAATATTCAAGAATAATTTTATTCGGATGTTTATTTTCCAGAATTATCCATTATTCTACAAACGGCTCGTTAATCATTTAAAACATCTTTTAATTATGTTGAAAAGGTGTTAAATATTAGACGATCTTGCGTGAAAATTTCTTGTAATTAGTGAATATTTAAAAGCGTATTATGAAAAGAAAAGACAATAAATTTTATAATCAGTCCACTGGAGATATCATTACACGTTTTATGTTTAAAAGATGGATTAAGACTATTATTCCAATTCTAAATCTTAGAAATTTTCAACTGACTTATTTATGAAGAAACGTTAGAGGAATTTTATTGCATTTTAGTACAAATATTAATTATTAAACACTCAAAAATTTCTGTAATCAAGCTTGATTATCCAACGATTAAATTTCAATTGATACTGAAAAATTACCTTTTAATTAAATAATTTTAACATATAATTAGTTGTTACTTTTAGAACAATTATCATGGTAGCATTTAGTACCTGTTAGCTTTTTTATTTCATTTTTTTTATTCATTTTAATTTTTTTTAATATTTTTTAGTAATATATAAACATTTGTAAGGTTTTCATTGTGAGATATCTGAAATCGATGTACGGGCATATATTCTTTTTAATAATATATCTTATTGCTATTAATAAATGTTTAAAAATCCCATTTTTTTTATAAAATTTACTATTACTCTTTTTATTTTCATCCAATTTTTATTTATATATTTATTTTATTTATAATTTTAAAATTCAATTATAGCGGAAATATTTCTGTTAAAATAAAATTCATTATGAAAGAACTACAGGAAACTTTATTCGATTCTTCTTAAACAAAAACTGTATAGATTGTTATTAAATATGTATATTATTATTAAATTGTAATTAATTCTATTTTATTTTTAACCTTTTTTCATCTTATATTTCAGTTGAGTGATCTCGTTGAAACCGAAAAATGTGAAAAAATTAATCTGTGTAAATGAAATATATTTTCCACATTTACTTTTTTAACTTAGAGAAGTTAACAATATTTTTAAAAAAAATTTCTTTGCCTATTTCCTGATTGAATGTGTGACATTAATTAGTAAAAAAAAAATTGTTATTGAAATCAAACATCCTTTCGTTGAATGATACGGATTATCAAAAGAAGGTGAATCAATCTCACATAAATTTTACGATAGCGAACTTTTTTATTTAATTTTTTTTTAACAAACAGCCTTTCAGATTCCTTTAAGGCATAATCGAAAGTCAGTAGGAAATTATACCGCTATTTGATTCTAATTGTATCAAGTAGGAAGTTTTTAGAAGTTTATTCAAGTTGAATACTTTATTCAAAGTCAAACAGTTTATTTTATTTCATTTAAAGTGTTTTTCTTTCCCATTTATACTTCTTTAAGTAAATATTACTTTTAAAAATTCTTAAGCCGTATGTTTTTTTAACCAATGATATTTTTATTCTCTTTAAGAAATCAGGAAAACGTAAAAAGAATTTTTTTTTCTTATACATCTTTATTATTATTCGTGCGCCAAGATAAGATTTTTTCATTTATAAAAATAACTTATTTTAGAATGACATTCATAATATAACCTTAGAATATTTCTATCAAGAGTTCCATTTGAAAAATATTTACGATATTTTCATCATCTCTTGGATAAACAACGACTTTCGTTTTCAGATTTAAGTCGTAATTTCTAATAACTTATGGGGAATGCAACAAATATAGCCTCTTATTAAAATTTTATGGGTTTCTAACATACTAACAGTTGAAATTTTTACACTGTATTAAATAAAAACAATTTCTTTAGATATTCCCCAAATATTTGCAAGCAAAAAAAAAAAACAGAAGACAAACCTTCCCAATTTAATAGTGGCTCTTAGAAAAGAAATCTGATTTTAATGTTAATATTCTGACTGCTGAATTATTCATTTCCTTACAGATTAATATCTGTAGGTAATTTCCCAGAATTCCCTTGATGCAACGGTGGAATTTCTTTTCGCTCAGATAAATGAATATGTTTATTTCATTATTCATTTTAATACCATTGAAATATTCTTTTTTATTACCTATATTCTATTTTAATTTTATTAATTTTTCAAACATTTATTCTTTATTTCCTAAAGTTGTAATCTTTTAAAACAATCAAATTATTAAAAAATAAAACAACATATTAGTTTACGATAGAATAATGCAATAGATACTTTTTTATCTAGCATAAAATTTTATTTCACTTGATTTCTTTTATATTTAAAAAATAAAATTATATAATTACATTTTTTTTCTCATTTCCTGGTAAAGTAGAATCTTGAAATTTCGTACACTTGCATGTTCTCAATTTCACTATATTATTTAAAATTTTCTGAATTGATAATTAATTTATCTGTTAAATAAATTAGATTTAGATATCGTGGTTTTGAAACTTCTTGGTAGTGAATTTACATGATTATTATATTCGTAAATTATAAATTAGAGACAAAAATGCTGTGAATAACTAAAATAAAATTTGTTTTTATAGCATCTGGAAAGATCATTAAAACTATTTTTATTAAATTTATTCTGAAATATTTTTTTTCAAAATTCAATGCATATTTTAATTTTATTAATGGGTTATATTAAAAATACAACATCAAATGCAATAAAGCCAACGACTTAATTTGTTATAAAATTAATATTAGAAGTCAACATATTTATTTTTTTACGCTATAAGAGACGTGTTTGTAAGTAATGGATTACCAATCATACAAAACTGGTCCGAGTTATCGAAAATTAACAATCTACATTTATATATAAAAAATAAATACCTAAAAATAGTGGTAAGTATAAAACACGAAATATGAACAATATGGCTGTAAGAATGTTTGAATTAAAATATATCTCAGAAAAACAGAATAATACCTACTTATAATAATAGTTTCAATCATATGTATAATGTTAATATTACAATTTAAATAAATAAAGCACTAAGTATTAACAAGATTAGTTCCATTTATGTTATAAATATTATTCTTTTTTTTTAATTTTTCATGAAAATGCTTTAATGTTAAAACCATATACAATAGACAAAACTGAAATAGGGAGTAATTTTGTACGCAAGAATGCATTCTTTATAAGCAAGCCATGAATATTAATGAAATTCATAATCTGTTATGCTAGAGGTACTGTTCTTTGATACATAATTAATACCACTAGATCTCTTAAATCTCAACTTAAGCAGCAGTTAATAGGTTTCTTAATGGATTTTCTAAGACCCGTCACACACTTCAGAGCTCAGGGTAATACCCTTGAAGCCGCGCAAGTTAAAATTCGATTTAAATTCCACTTTGCTCAAAATACTTTTAATAGAAAGCATTCCATCGTCGTAAACATCGTCAGGTGTATCTCCCCTGAAAGTAGAGCTTAAAATATTTGGTAAAGAATATTTCAGGATTAACATGTCGCATTTTAGTACTTTCATGTGTAGAGACTTTCCTAACGAATTTGAAATTCATTTCATATATTATTTTTATCGTTCGCTCGAAAGAAAAATCTAAAGAAACGAATGCATATTGATAAATTGTTGTTTTATTTTTATAACTTTCTGCAAAGAAAAATATAAAGAAACAAAAATATATCGACAAATTGTTGTTTTATTTTTATCACTTGCTCGAAAGAAAAATCTAAATAAACAAATACATATTGATAAATTGTTGTTCCATTTTTATCGTTCACTCGAAAGAAAATTCTAATGAAACGAATGCATATTGATAAATTGTTGTTTTATTTTTATCATTTGCTGCAAAGAAAAATCCAAAGAAACAAATACATATTGATAAATTGTTGTTTCATTTTTATCGTTCACTCGAAAGAAAAACCTAAAGACACGAATACATATTGATAAATTGTTGCTCCATTTTTATCGTTCACTCGAAAGAAAATTCTAATGAAACGAATGCATATTGATAAATTGATGTTTTATTTTTATAACTTTCTGCAAAGAAAAATATAAACAAACAAAAATATATCGACAAATTGTTGTTTTATTTTTATCACTTGCTCGAAAGAAAAATCTAAATAAACGAATACATATTGATAAATTGTTGTTCCATTTTTATCGTTCACTCGAAAGAAAATTCTAATGAAACGAATGCATATTGATAAATTGTTGTTTTATTTTTATCATTTGCTGCAAAGAAAAATCAAAAGGAACAAATACATATTGATAAATTGTTGTTTCATTTTTGTCGTTTACTCGAAAGAAAAATCCAAAGAAACAAATACATATTGATAAATTGTTGTTTTATTTTTATCATTCACTCGAAAGAAAAATATAAAGAAACAAAAATATATTGATAAATTGTTGTTTTATTTTTATCGTTCACTCGAAAGACAAATCTAAAGAAACGAATACATATTGATAAATTGTCGTTTTATTTTTATCGTTTGCTCGAAAGAAAAACCTAAAGACACGAATACATATTGATAAATTGTTGCTCCATTTTTATCGTTCACTCGAAAGAAAATTCTAATGAAACGAATGCATATTGATAAATTGATGTTTTATTTTTATAACTTTCTGCAAAGAAAAATATAAACAAACAAAAATATATCGACAAATTGTTGTTTTATTTTTATCACTTGCTCGAAAGAAAAATCTAAATAAACGAATACATATTGATAAATTGTTGTTTCACTTTCATCGTTCACTCGAAAGAAAAATCTAAAGAAACGAATACATATTGATAAATTGTTGTTTTATTTTTATCGCTTGCTAAGAAGAAAAATCTAAAGATAAGAATACATATTGATAAATTGTTGTTTTATTTTTATCGTTCACTCGAAAGAAAGATCCAATGAAAAAATGCATATTGATAAACTGTGTTTTATTTTTAAAGGTGTTTTATTTTTTTGATACAATATGTTTTATTTTTATAACCTAACATTTACGCGAGAATACAGCGGTTTTTAGTTTATAGTAATTTTTTTAATATTCATAAATTACAGTGTTCGGAGTCGATTATGATAAAACTGACAAAATTCTTTCTTTCCTCCTAATCTATATTAGATTGAAACAATGTGACACAGTAAAATTTTCCCTTTAAATGCTTCAAATTTGCTAAAATAATAACTATTCAATTTTGGATTGGAAGACAGATCAAATCAATCATACTTCAAATCTGAGCTTCTAGACCTGTTTCCAAATGTGAGATAATCTCTAGATTAAAATAGGAATAAAATTCTATTTAAATCTCTTTTTTTTTACAAAAGGTTTAAGCTGAAAAACAAGCCTGTAATTTGAGAATACTTGAGAAATAAAATATTTAGCTTAGCTATTATGAATAATAATTGCAAAATTTCATAGAAATGATTTAATTCTTTTTTTTTTATTTTTAACTATCTAGAGCCTTATATTTTTAAAGAATTTCCAGGTAAAAAGTCATGCCACTAATCTATAGAGCCTAAACTGATCGGTTAAGAATTCCAGATCACACTAAAAGCCACTAAATATACATTATAAAAAATTTCTCCAAAAATGTAACTATAAAAATTGGATCTGATAACTGTAATTCCTAAAATATTTTTTTATGTAATGTTTATGTCGAAAAGCAAACATGCAGTTTGAGAATACTTGAGAAATGAAATGAAA
Organism: Argiope bruennichi; assembly: GCF_947563725.1. Taxonomy (NCBI): domain Eukaryota; kingdom Metazoa; phylum Arthropoda; class Arachnida; order Araneae; family Araneidae; genus Argiope; species Argiope bruennichi. The sequence continues at coordinate 43,670,436 of NC_079161.1, read as the reverse complement.
ATATTTAGCTTGCTTTTATAAATGGTAATTGCATAATTTTATAGAAATGACTTAATTTTTTATTTTTATTTGTCAAGAAGTCAATATTTAAAAAATAATTTACAAGTAAAAGGTCATTCTTCTAAATTTGGAATCTAAAATGATAGGTTAAAAATTCCCGATGGCATTCAAGGTCACTGTAAATAAATAGGATAAACAATTTCACCAAAAATTTAAATATAAAAATGTGATTGGATAATTATAATTCCGACAATAATTTCTTTGTTGGCTAAATGTTTATGTAGGAAAAAAAATCTGCAATTTCTGATTTAAGAAATAAATTAAAAATATTAAGTTTAGCTATTATAAATAATAATTGCATAATTTTACAGAAATTGTCAAAAAGTCTATATTTTAAATCACTTTCCACGTAAAATGTCATGCTGAATAAATAGAAAACCTAAACCGATCGGTTAAGAATTCCAGATCACACTGAAGGTCATTATAAATAATTAAGATAAGAAATTTCGCAAAAAAATTTAACTGTAAACATTTGATCTGATAATTATAAATCTAAAAAATCATTTTTTTTTTTTTTTTTTGGTTAAACGATTATGTGGAAAAACAAATCTGCAATTTGAGAGTACTTGAGAAATAAAATAAGAATTTTTAGCCTGTTATAAATAATAATAGCATAATTTTATAGAAATTATTAAATTTTTGATCTTTAATTGTCAAGACCCCCTATATTTTTAAATAATTTCCAAGTAAAAAGTCATGCCACTATAAATTTGTAGTATAAACCGATTGATTAGGAATTCCAGATCACATTTAAATTCATTATAAATACTAAGGATGAAAAAGGATAAAGTCATATCACTGACTCTCCGCCCCGCCGGAAAGTACACGGATAAATAATACTGAATGACCAGACCGCCGCAATAGCAACATGGGCGGGAACTGTTGTTGAGTCCTAAGGACCATTGCCGGCCACGAAACAACCCTTCCCGAAGGAAGTGTACGCCCCTTATTCGATGGAAGGAGCCAGACCCCCACTTTTTCATGTACCCACCAGGTGGCGAGATCACCCACCCTACCACAAGCATCTTACCCTCATTTCGAGGTGAACCCTCCCCCGCCATTGGGTAAAAAAGGGGGAAAAAATTGCAGGAGGCCAGGATAAAAAATTTCGTCAAAAATTCAACTATAAATGCGCTAAAAATATTCGACTTCGATTAAATCAACAATTGATTTAAATTATAAATATATACTATTATTTCATTTAAATTATAGAATTTGAATAAAACAAAAACAAGATAATTTTTTTAATTGTAAATTTATTTTATAGGGAAAATAATTTGTTTATTTTCAAGACGAATATAAATTTTTATCATTTAAGCCACCTATATGAGAAATAAAATAATCCTATCTAAGACTTTTTTAATTTAACGAGAGCGATTAATTTAGAATTCCTCATAAGTACAGTATTTTACACCACAAATTATTAATTAATGAAAATATTAATTAAAATGAAAATTGTACTGAAAAATGAGAATTACTTTTTCATACTAAAGGAATCATATTCTGTTATTGATATGCATTTGAATCTTCCTGCAAAAATAATTACTTCTATAATTCTAATTTTACTGATACATTTAAAATATTCAGTCATGACTTTCCAATTCTTTTTGCATATTTCGGGACAATCGAAAAACCTCTATTCACAAAAGAAGCAAAGATAATTACAGTTCGAAGCTCTAGGGATTGCAAGGAAAAATGGCAAGATTCTTTCAGTACCTTTTAATAGAAAGAAAAATCTCCCCACTGCGACTGGAAACGGGCCCTTGGGACAAACAAAAAGAAAATTCCCTAAAAAGAGGCATCGAATAATAAACAAACTCAAGAGCATGTAACTCCACTTTTATTGAAAAAGGGGAATGGCTTTGTTTGGAAAGGGAATGGAAATAAAGTTTTCACTGCCATTCTTCCTTTTGTGTTTATGCCGATTGTGAGTCAATGTGTATCTACACATTGATCTTTTCAGTGGTAGTTTCTAAATCGACAATTCGGGACAAATCAAATTTTTCTTACTGCTTTGTAGAAGCATTATTTATTTAAAAGCTTATTTGTGTGGGATGAAAACGTTTCCTTAGTGTTTTTGCATTTACTTTGTACTTTTACTTAGTTTCTGAAGTAATCAAGAAAAACCATTTTGTCTATCCTCAAAATGCCCATATAGAAATAAAAAAGAACTCAAGATTTGTCTCTTAAAGCATTAAACATGTAAATAGTATAATTTAGAGTTTTCAAGGAAACTGATAAGTAAATATTTTCCAATTAAAATTTATCTGTGAAATTATATAATTTAACCAATTTGTTAACATTAAAAAAAAGTAATTCAGTATTCCCAAGCTTCCCGATTAATTTAAACAGTCTTAAATGCCCCCAAAAAATGTAATTTCGAAAGTACTTCGTGTTTGTGCTCAGTTTCTGAAATAATAAAAAAAAACACTTTGTCCATACACAAAACGTACAAATGGAAGAAAAAATTAAGACTTAATAACTGAAAGTATTAATGTAATAGTTTAATTTAACTTTATCAAGGAGACAAATAAAACAAATATACTATAAATAAATATATTTTAATTAATATTTTTTTATGGAATAAGATATTTTAACCAATTTGTTAACATTTTAAAAAAGTACTTCAGTGTCCCTTAATTCCTTTAGATTGTCTTAAATACCTCTCAACCACCCGCTCCACCAGAAAATAGAACTTCAAAAGTACTTTCTGCTTGTGTTTAGTTTCTGAAGTAATCAAAGAAAGCATTTTATTCACACTCAAAACATCCAAGAAGAAATGAAAACGATACCGCACTTAATCACTTAATGTATTATTATATTAGTTTATTTTGGCTTTTTCAAAAAGATTAATAAGAAAGTTTTCAGTAACATGTTTTTTATAAAAATTATATATTTTAACCACATTTTAATAAATAAAGGAAGAATTCATTGTTCACGTATTCCTTGATGCCCTTAGACTGTTAATAAATGCCATCCCTCTCCCTCCCCCCAAAAAAATAGAATTTCAAAAGACGAAATTATATTAATTTTAATAGTTTGTCTCTTATAATGTGAAAAATAATAAAATAATTTTTAAAAGAACTAATATAAGGAAAACCTGACAGTGATTTCATCTTAAAATATATAGGCATGTATAGGGCGTACCAAAAGATATGCAGGGTTTAATATTTGCAAATTCGGATAGAACACATTAAGACGAGTATTTTGATGTATAACATATGGGTAATTAGGCTATGACGCTATATTCACTATACTCCACATGTTATACATCAAAGTACTCGTCTTAACGTATTCTATTCGAACCTGTAAATATTAGACGCTGTATACCTAATAGGGCACGCTATATGTTATTAAAACTGAAAGAATAAAAATATTATGAGTTTTCCCTAGTAGTACACATATTTTGTCCAATATTGCACGATATTAAACAATATTAGGAATATTCTATAATATTGTTATTCTATAATATCTGTAAATATTAGACGCTGTATACCTAATGGGACACCCTGTATGTTATTAAAACACAAAGATCAGTTAAAAATATTATGAGTTATCCCTAGTAGTACACATATTTTGTCCAATATTGCACGATATTAAACAATATCAGGAATATTCTATAATATTGTTATTCTATAATATCTGTAAATATTAGACGCTGTATACCTAATGGGACACCCTGTATGTTATTAAAACACAAAGATCAGTTAAAATATTATGAGTTATCCCTAGTAGCACACATATTTTGTACAATATTGCACGATATTAAACAATATCAGGAATATTCTATAATATTGTTATTCTGTAATATCTGTAAATATTAGACGCTGTATACCTAATGGGACACCCTGTATGTTATTAAAACACAAAGATCAGTTAAAAATATTATGAGTTATCCCTAGTAGTACACATATTTTGTCCAATATTGCACGATATTAAACAATATCAGGAATATTCTATAATATTGTTATTCTATAATATCTGTAAATATTAGACGCTGTATACCTAATGGGACACCCTGTATGTTATTAAAACACAAAGATCAGTTAAAATATTATGAGTTATCCCTAGTAGCACACATATTTTGTACAATATTGCACGATATTAAACAATATTAGCAATATTCTATAATATTGTTAAATACTGAATAATGTAATACAATATTGTACAATATTATGCAACAGTCTGCTTTACCCGAAATATGTCTGATATGATATTTCAAAATTTATTCATATAAATTTATTTGTCAATCTTGTTTATATTTCAAGAGAAAATTTCATAGTCTAAAACGTTAATGTAAACACATAGTTACGAGTTAATTTAATTACAAAGAAAAGAACTGATTGATAATCATAGTAAATTCCAAAAACTATAATCTTTAAACTTTATAGTATGTAAATCATCCCATAATATAAAATAAAATCATATTATTCTCTTAATAATAATTAATAATATTTGTAGAAACGAAAATAGGTTTAAAGATATCTATTTTGTGCAATCTAATAAACAGTGCTTACAATGTCTTTCATTAAATTAAATTAGATTATTTTGCAGTAAAATAAATTTTCAAATGCATCAAGAAACACAAATTAAGAGATTGCTTGCCCTCGTTTTGAATAATTAATTTTACTTGATGTTTAATATTTTTTTAGAAAATTACATTAAATTTATACTCCATGAGAGATAACATCCAAGTAATTTATTATTATATTTAGTTAAAGCACGAAAAATAAAACAATTTTATTTATGACAAACAAGCGGTTTAGAATTTAGTTAGCTTACACAGACAATGTAATAAAATTAACCAAAAACAGAATGCAGTTTCTTTATAATTTGGCTTTTGTCTTACAAAAATAAAAAAAAAAGATAAGGCTTAAGAGTACGATTCGTAATTCTAATTTTAAAATAAAAAAATCATTTTTTTAACAAAAAGTGGATTTTAAGAGAATAGTTAGATACATTCTTTTTTTATGAATGTAAATATTAAATTACAAAAAAATAATTATTTCAAGAACCTTAAGTATATATTCTAAACCGGTCATCATTCTCTTTCTGAAGATAACTAAAATTTTGGCAGTTTGTCAGCAGCTGGGCCATACATGAAAAAATATAATTACTTGCCTTTTTATCGCGAGTTGTAGAATTTAGCATGATTAATTATTCTTCCTCATAACAAAGCTTTTGTCTTTCTAAACATTACTATTTTTCAAATTTAAAACTAAACCTTGCCTGTCTTGATTCAAATGACTTTCTGTCCTAACCTTCTGTAAATATTTAAATGAATTGTTATAATAATCCGATTGTGCTTATATTCAGTTTTCTAATTTATATATTCAAAAAAATATTCCCTGATATTTTATTACTTTCATGATGACAAAAAATAGTGTTAAGCTTTATTTTTTTCTTATGTCACTCAAAGAATGAAGCACAAAAATTATATGTAATGAAAAAAATTAGATTTAAAATTTCTTTTTTTTTTGTTCTTATGTCATTGCTCTTAACTAGGTTGTTAAATAAAGTTTTTATATTCTTATAAATATGTGTGTTTTTGTTTTTGAGATCAGTTAGAAAAATTAATTATCGTTCATTGCTAAGATTTTAGACAATTAAATTCATTAGAAAGTAAAAATATAAAACCAAATTGTTTAATATTTTCATTTATCTGTTTCTTGGTATAAGATTAAAAACTCATTTGCAGCGAAAAATATTATTTTATAAAGCTTGATACAAATTAAAGATTTTCATGGGTTTTTGATTTTATCTTAAGCAATTTGTTCAACTTATTTCGAGGAATATGAAAATTGGAGAATAACTGAAAGAGACACCAGCTTCTTTGGTGACTCTGTGGGACAATCATACTCCTGAAAATTCTAGAACTGTTCAGAAATTAATATCATGGAATTAACTTCTTTTATAATAGTAAAGTCATTTTTAGAACTGAATAATAATAATGAATATTAAATTCATTCACCGAGAAAAATAATTAATTACTGTTTTGTACCGGACTCTTCTAGTAATTCTTTGATCCATATGTCACAACATCCAAATTATCAAAAGAAAGATTTATGTTTCAGGTAACATACGATAATCACATTGTTAAAAGGAGTTATGCACAATACTGATGACCACATCATTAAGCAGCATTCACATGATGCCAACTATTGCATGCTATAGAAGGCCACGCCTACCTCAGACAGATCATGTGACCACAATGGGACCATGGAAAATAATTGTCTGAGCGAGGCAGCAATAATTGGCCAAATGAGTATATGATTATCCCTGTTAAATGTCCATCTCCGTATATTTTTCTCACATCAGCACTGAATTACCATAGCCTTGTGCTTCTCCAACTTGTTACGCTGGAATTACTCCTTTATTTAACTGACTGCAAAACTCTAAAAACTTCAGAATATATATATATATATATATATATATATATATATATATATATATATATATATATATATATATATATATATATATATATATATATATATATATATATATATATATATATATATATATATAAGTAACCAATCTAAAGTAAGAAAAAGTTTGAAAACGAAACAAAACAGTTTCGAAATGGCAACTAAAATTTATTACCTATTTAAACTAAAACCAAAAAAGAACTTCATAGTATTTAGAGAGCGCAATTGCAGCTACTTCTAAAACACAGATGAATTGATACAAAAGTATTAGAATCAAGTTAATAGAAAAAACAAAAACCAAATAAAAATTAAACCAAAAAAAATTATTAAAAAAATATAAAAAAAGGAATCCGGCCTGAAGACTTTTTCAAGGGTCACCCTCAGGCAGGGATTCAAAGAAAGGGATTTTTTCTGTGAGGACATACAGACATTGTCTAATAATGATTCCTCGTGACCCGAAAATCCCCTGAATTATTTATAGTTTAATAGTTTAAAGTTTCCTTGACTGTTGGATGGTATGATCTGGCCTTTTCGTTTTTAATTTTAATTTTAATGCTAGTTTTTGTTTTTATTGTTATTTTTGTTATTTTATTTTTACTTTGTTGTGGTTATTTTTTTTCTAATTTGTTATTTTGTATTTCCTTTCTGTTAAAATGGTATATCTCTTGAGCAGAATTTCAGGGGATTTTCGGGTCACGAGGAATCATTATTAGACAATGTCTGTATGTCCTCACAGAAAAAATCCCTTTCTTTGAATCCCTGCCTGAGGGTGACCCTTGAAAAAGTCTTCAGGCCGGATTCCTTTTTTTTTATATTTTTTTAATAATTTTTTTTGGTTTAATTTTTATTTGATTTTTGTTTTTCCTATAACTTGATTCTAATACTTTTGTATATATATATATATATATATATATATATATATATATATATATATATATATATATATATATATATATATATATATATATATATATATATATATATATATATATATATATATATATATATATATATATATATATATATATATATATATGCTTTAATCATTGATAATCCAATTATGCTGCTAGCACAAAAGAGAATACAAGATTAGGAAAGTGGACCTACAGAATGAAATTAAAAAATCTTTTGAATATCCAAATATTTTATTCAATAAGTGGAAAAACATCTAAAAGTTTTGCTACCTGTAGACCATATTTTCTTGAATGAATGCAATTTTAATCAAACCTCTTGTACCCAATGTTGCCAATACTTAACAATACCGATCAGATGCAGTATTGGGTATGTTGCTTTCGAGAATCATTGGCTAATATCGGTTGTCTCTAAATTCTGCAACCCAATGAAGGTCTGCAACTGCATCACCCAGATCAATGGATAAAACCCAGATCTGAAACTCTGTTCGATTTCGAGTTTTTAGGCTGATTTCAACCTATGTTTCCACCATATGAGGAAAAGAAGAAAATCCCCGCCGAAAAAAAAAAACGTTTATGCGGATCTTCATTGTCATATTATTTACCAAATGGAAATTTTATGCCTGTTTAATTGCTAAAAATCAGAACTATATCTTTTATTTGCCTGTTTTTCTGTATCTTATTGCGTAGCTTATGCAATATTTAGAGCCTTAATTTATAATTAAAATGCAAAAGATCCAGAAAATATATACAGCAGCAATATATTCAAATATATTCATCAGAAATGCATACTGTAATTGGTCTTCTTTCCTTGATTTTGATGTATTAAAATACATGAATATGAGAATATTTATGGCAAACAAAGCACATTTATAATTAAATGATTAATCACAGACGAAATGCTAACTGGCGTCTTTTTAGTGTCCTTGTGGATTAAATCAAAGTATATTTAAGTGGTTTCAAACAGATAAAAACTGTTGTGATATATCTTTGTTCTTCCCTAAACTTGATTTGTTCTAATTTTCTGATAGCTCTAACAATTTTTTTTATCATACTGACTAGATAATTAATCATTTGAGATTTTTTTGGATTTTCTACCAAAGGAACACAAACATTGGATAGGTTACTCTTATAACCAACATGGAATGAAACAGGCATTCAAATATGAGTTAACCCTTTAAAGGGCCATTTTTTTTCTAGTCATATTATGTTAAAATAATTTTAGGCTTGAAATTAGAATAAGAAAAGTAATTCATTTAGCCTATTGGATAAATTTAATTTGATTCATTAATTAATTTGGTTAATTAATAATTAGGTATCAAATCAAGACACATCATTTTGTGTAAAATAAAGAACTAAATAAAGAACTACGTTTCTGTCTTTCTAAAAAAATTTGTCAGAACTTTTGCCAGCCTACATAAATTCATACAAAGATTGATAAATTTGGTGGGAAGCATACTTCTTACGGCCCTAGAAAGGGTGAAGTCAAACTTCCATTTACATTATTTCCTAAAAATTCCAAGGTCATTCTGACCATCACATTCACAGAAATTGCCATTTTTCCCCTTTATATTGAGTTCACGACTGATGGATTTGTTTACTTATTCTACACCAATGAGTGTTCGTTAAGAATAAAAGAAATAAACATTTAGAGTAGTTTATTTATATATATCTAAAGTTAACTATAATCAATATTTTGTTACAACATACAATGCAAATACAAATGAGTAATTATGAAACAACATTCACTTTAGTAATATAATTAAATATTGGGTATTTTTAATACTAACAACTCATTAATATAAAAATTAATAATAAATCATGCATTTGTGAATCAATTGTTTAATTAAAAGTATAAATCAAAATTACTTTCAGATCCAAGTAAATATTAAAACTCACATGTAAAAATAATATTTTCACTGTACATTAAATTTAATAATTGTAAAAATCCTCAAAAATCTGACACTGTTATTGTAAACAAAAATTAATTTTTATACCTTTGAAATATTTCTGTTTAATTAACCGTTCGTTTAACTGTTCAGCATTACAATGTACGATTATTAAATATGTAATTTTGTAATTACTTTTTACAAAATATTTCGGTTAATTCGTTTTGAGAAAAAGAAAAATGCACAGAAATTTCTTTTAAGTATTTTAAGAATTAATATTTTCATTCTTTCTGTTTGCAAACGCAGATTTCAATACACAATGATTATGTAAACACGATTGTTTACACCGATCGTTTAATGACTCATTCTTTACATTTTTCACCTAAAATAGAGAGTAACATAATATTTCACTGAATTTTGATATGGAATTTAAATTAAACACGGATTAAATCATTGTAAATAAATAAAAAATAACTACTGATGTAAAGCTCTTAAGTTCACATAACCATCTATTTTTGTCAAAAAACATTCAAATATTAATTCTAGTTCTAAAAATAAGTATAGCAAAAGAAAATGGCAGTTTTTAAACAGAAAATAACTAGAATGTGTTTTTTATTTTATTAGTTGGCATTTTTATAAAAGAACAATAAGTAATGAAAATAAGGCTTGAATATTTTTAATTAATCGAAAAACAAAAAGACGTAAAATCAAAGTTTTAGCAAAATTTCTAATTGAAAGCTCAAAGCAAGTCTATGTATTTATTTATTTAGATGTAATTCGTTTTGAATTTGCATTCTATAATATTTTCCATTTAATATTAGCTTTGCTATAAATTAACTGAAGGAAATTTGGTTTTCAGACGATATCTTATAACTTTAAACGAGCAATTCCTGTATATATATATATATATATATATATACAGAAAAACAGATAATACATCAGAAAAACAGATACAGAAAAACAGATAAATGATTATATATAACTCCATTTTCTATCTGCTCTTAAGTCAAATGTTTCTGAAAATTTGTTATTTTTAAACTTTGATAAGTATTCCTTAAAAAAAACTACATTTATTTTTCAGCATCAGTCATGTTTGGATGAAATGCATTATATGGAGCTATCAAACATTTTACATATATAAAACCCGAGAAATTATCAAACTTTAATGTAGCAATAAAGAAATTTAAAAAAAGTTTAACGCATTTTCAAAATATTAGCTATTGGTACCGTGCCTGCATGCTTCAAAGAGGCAGTTGTCTAGTAAATTCAGACATATAGACTCGAAAAATGAGGTAAAGATTACAACTTATATAACAACTTGACCTTCAACTCTTAATATCTGAGAAAACATTAACCTTCACTGGTCTTTGATATCAAAGAATAACGTTTATACTTACAGAAACAGAATTATAAATATAATTAATTTAAAATAGATAATGAAAATTTACTTTAATTAAAATAATCAAGCCAGCGTCTTTTCGGTTATACTTTTTATTTATCTTGAATCTGAAGCATAATACATTTCTAATTATGATATAGTGACTCATAATTACGGTGACTGTTACGATGGGTTTTTTGTATATTACTTGCAATTGACATATGATACAATGTTTCTGCATTTTTTACTTCTGTAATAAATATGGAGCGCTTTATCATGTATTTCATTTGTATTGCTCATTTTCATTTGAATTCTTCCTGTGTTATAGTCCTTCAACCTTTATTCTTGTTTTCATTTCATAATGTTGCTGCCATTTATCTTTGTAATCGTATTCTATGTAAATTCTTTGTGCACTTCCAAATACATGGTGTTTCTTTTCCTTTCTCTCTTTTTTTCTAATAAATTCCAAAGACATCTATATCAATTCGGATAGGGAGCCACATGAGCATGGATGGAAGCATGAGCATGAGGAAGACGTAGCATTTTGCGTTATGAACAGACAATCGAAATATTAAAACTTCTAAAGCCATCGATATTTTTATAAAACAGCATATATGATCTAAAAGCCTCATTGCTAAAACTTGCTTTTTCCGTGCATTTTTTCTTAGAAAAAAAACTGAAAATAAAGAACTTTTATTGCTATAGAAATTATCAATGAATTAAATGAAAGAAAAGTCCTATTTTTTGTAATAATTAGACTTCAAAAAATGACGCAATACTTGTGTTTGAATAAAAAAAGAAAAATTAATTATGTAGTAATCAATTTAAAAGATTTCTTCAAAGTAAGTAATCGAAGTAAGCCTGCATTTAATTTCATAAAACACTTGAAGATTTTTTTTTATATGGTAACCATTTTATTCTGTAGCAGGCGATATTTTTTTCATTCATTTGATTAAATAAAAATAAATTATAAATTAATAATGATAAGATCATAATTTCTCATAAGAACTATTTTTATGAGAATAAAAATAGTTCTGTAATTTCACACAATTCATTAAACTATGAACATAACAACAATTTAAAACTGATATTAATGCTAAGAAAGAAAAGCGCAATTACTAAAAAGTAATGCTTAACATAGTACTATTTCTAACTAAACCACGCCTTTCCTGGACACAATTTTGTTCGCAAATTGCTTTATTTAGAAAACAATCGGCATGGCTGCATTTTTCACTTTTACTGGTATTTACAGATACGATATTTAATGCATAGTTTATTCCAAAAACTCAATTTTCCACATAAATCAATATTCTCTTGCAAGCAGAATTTTTAAATAATACCTTCAAAACCAGATTCAGATAATTAAAATCCACGAAATACAAAAGAATATACGTCCATTAATTTAAATTCACGAATTCAGTATCATCTGTAATTAATTTCTTTTCATTCGAATAATTATTTTGGTTTATTATTCCATGGAGAAATAATTCAAAAATTAATTTCCTCGGTATAATTCATTTCTATTATTCGCTAATTTCTTTTAGAAATCGTTTGCGATTAAGGAATAAATATTTCTTTCATTTATTTTTGAAACTTTATTAAATTTCTGCTGTTGGGGGAAATTATCGTTTGTTATGTTTGATTTAATTTGATGTTGATGTTTTCTGGCACTGATAAATGCAATATTTGTTATATTAGGAATTTAGGTTGATAAAGAATTGCAATATTTGGTCTTATTATTTTCTGTAATTGCTTTAAATTAAATTTTAGAGTTTTTAATGATTATAATAAATTTATAAAGATTATAAAAATCTTTAAGTGTGAATTTGTTAAATTTTACTTTTTCATAAGCGTCAATAGAAAATTCTACAACCTATATCGTGGTCGGTTTTTGTATAAATATATACAACTGATATTATCGCTATATCTGATATCAATCACTAATCAATTCCGATCTTGCAGAATTTTCTCTGGTAGTTATAGCACATTGCTTATTCTCAAGTTTGAATCCATTTTCAACTAAAATTCTCAAACATGACTAATATTGAACTGACTGAACATGACTGATTGGAAATACTGCCATATAACCGCAGTTATTTTAGTGATATTAATAATAATATGTTAAAGAATTTTTTAATTGTTAATATTATGCAAATTTCATTTTATGTAAGCTTTGACAGAATTTGGCAAATTCGAAACTCTCAGAAGTACAGTCAAAATTCGATTAATTAAAAAATTAGAATTTAGTCAGGTGGTATCAATCCAACTGAAAAACATCACGTTCTCACGTGACCCATATTTCTCAATCACTAACATTTAGAAAAACGGTGGTTTTTGACCATCTCAAAATCAATCGAGTTCTAAAATATTTTTTCTCGAGGTCAGAATTTTTTTAGTGAAGAACCAGATTTGTTGTTGTTGTTTCTTATGGCACTTTCCAAAGACAAGCCCGCTGTTCGAAGACAGCCGATTTAAGCCTAAAGGGGAGCGCCTCTTGTTTTTATCGTAAAGCCATCTTGGCCAAGAGTACGGCTTGACTACTCAGGCATCACTCTCCACAACCCCTTTTTACAGGAGGGCACATTCACACATCTCACAGATAGAACAGTAAGAACAACCACGCCCAAACCGGGACTCGAACCCGGAAATCCCAGATCATGGGGAAGACGCGCTATCCCTATGCCAGGACTCCGGTGTACCAGGTATAACTGGTTTTAAGAAAATCAAATATCAAAATCCTTCGAGGTCCAAAAGATTTTTTTCCGAGCTGGAAAAATAGAAAATAGAAATGTTTCGCGTTCATTCCCATTTTCTTCTCTAGGCTTCTTCTGGCGATAACTTCTTACGTCCTTGCCCTCTATTGGACAGGAGAATTGGGTGAATATTCACACCAAGTTGTAACTTTTTTTTTTTTGGCAAAATGTCGCCAAATGTGACAACTTTATTTATCATTTTCTAATAACCCTAAAAATGATAAAGCCAATTTTCTGAGTGTGCAGTTTGACGCTTCAAAAATCCAAAATCACAAAACATAAAATTTTTACTGATTTTATTTAAAAATTCAAACATCAAGAATATATTGCTGCATATGATTCGTTAGGACCAAAGATCTATATATCATTTATAAATTATAAATTTTTATAAGTTTATTAATTTACTAAAACAAAACAAAATATTAATGTTTACATCATTTAATTATTTTAAATGAAAAACTAGAAAACTAAATTTTATTATGAATCAGGGTGTTTTTTATTCAAAAATTCTTTAAGATATTATATGAATTAAAAATATATTTGTCGTGCGAAGAAGACTTCAGAGCTCAACAATTCTTCATCTGGACTCATATTTTTAAAAAGCATGCTTGATTTCACCAAAAACGTTTTTGTAAAAATTGAACTTTAATCTCTTAATATTCAATTTAAAGTTGAAAGTTTATGGGAGCTAACAGAAAATTTGATAAATGCACAATACAATGATCAAAACAAAATAAGGTTTCAATAATAGTATGAGCTAATTGATTATCAAAATGAAAAGCTTTAAAATATTTTACTGATCAAGCTAATAAAATACCAAGTTCCATAAAATGTTTATTGGAAAATTTTAGCAAGTGTTTAGCTCGGCGATCTAGTTGATCGCCAAATAAAGCCACTTTCCAATAAGGTCATGTCTTCTCCTAAATATCGCTTCCGTAATCAAAGAAAACTGAATAATAACTTTTAAATAGGTTGTTTTATTTAAATTTGTTTGAATAGCATCACTCTAAAGAAATCTTGAATTACGACTCCTAACGGAATTTTTCCGGTAAGCGTAACTTGAAGAATGAAATCTCTGTGATATATAAGTTTAAATACTGCATTTTTCTCGAATTTCTTTTCTTTTTTCCAATTCTGTAGAATCTCCCGGGTAGCCATTCAATGCTCTCTTTGAAAATGACGAAACATAGTTTTATATTTTTGAAAGTGAATTTCCAATCCAGTGATTTTATAAAAGATTCGGTTTATAATGGAATCATTGTCTGCTGCTTTATTTTTTTGGTTGTTGAAACTTCCAAATGTTGAGAATCTGCATTCTATGTAAACATGAGGGGGGGGGGGGTCTTTCTGAATTTTTAAATTATGGATAAATAACAGAGATTTGTTTTGCTGCGAAGGATGCTGAAATAATGAAACGATAATAAGTGGTGCGACGAAATTTGCTTTATATCCTTGAAAAATAGATTATTTTTAGTGCTTTTAAGGTTAACAGTAATTTCTAAGATAAAGTCGCTGTTTTAAGTTTAGTGAGAAAAGTAAATAAAGATATTAGTTTTAAGCATGAAGCTGGTATATTGAATGCATGTTGCTGATGAAAATATATTTATTTTTTTATTTATTCTTGGTTCGTTTCATTATGTCTGTACTATGCTATACACGAAAAAAAAATCGTCTGCCTGTATAACATTAGTATTTATTTTTTTCTCTTACTCCAAAAGAAAATTTCATTTGAAATAAACAAATATTTCCAAATTCCAAATGTTTCAAAATATTGATTAGAAGATAGACTATTCGGATATTAAGGGGACCTTTAAAGTCTTTCTATAACATATCATCTTGAGGATGGCGATAAATATAGCCACTAATCTGGTGTTTAGGTACATTAAAAGGACATATTACAAGAAATCAATTACAGCACCATCTGGTCTTAGACAACTGCGTTAGGATTCCTATTTCCAAAACGGCACAAGGAATTTGGAAAAAGTTATTAGAAAATTGTACAGCGTTCTTTATTTAGTACGAAAAGACTTTTATGCACATTAATGCTTACAGAAAATATATAAAACCAATATTTGTTTGGTCACGAATTTTCAAACCTCTGACTTAACAGGATGAGACAAGAGGAGAAAAGATCATCTTTTCAACATTGAACATCGGCCCAATGGGATAGAGCGTTTCGAAAATCGAAAATAAAATATCTGCAGATAAAAACTGTTCTATATTTTTCTATGGCTTTTTTTTTTACCATAAGAATGTTAATACAGAGCGTGACGAAACAAATGCGAGTTTTTACGATTTGAACTTAACATTACTACATCCAAGATGTCTTTTCGTACAAAATAGAAGAAGCTGCAAATTTGTATTGAACTTTCGACCTGTAACTTTAGTCATTTTTGAAATAAAAGTGTTAAGTCTGTTGTTATCCACCAGATAACGCTATTACCGATCTTATCGTAGAACTCATGATCAATTCACTAAACACGAATATTAGCCCTTAACTGGGGAGGTGCTGTCTACGAGACCGCATTTTCTTTACACTCAAATTAAATTTTCTAGTGAAAGTATTAGAATGATAGTTGTCGAAAGAATTTTAAACATACAGGTTAAATACGAGTATAAAAGTCAGCCTATAAAGTCTGTAAATATTTTTCTTAGTATATTAATATATTTTAGAAATTTTTCAAAATACATTACCGTTAGAAAAATTATTTAAATTTGACCATACATATCATAATTATTCAAACGCGAACTTTCATCGAAGAAATCTTTTGTACAATTATCCTCATCACTCAAATCATTTTCTGCTTCATTTAAAAGTCTCTGGAGCTCTGCTTGATAAAAAAAGGATCAATAGACTGGATGATATTTCAAGGACCAAGTTTTAGAGTCATCTGTCAAGCCTTGTATGATACCGGAATACTAAGAGGTAGGTGCGGTCTCATAGACGTCGCTCAAAGAATTAGTTGAAATATATTTAAAAAGCATCCTCTGAAACCGGTCGAAAAAGTGAACGTGTAGAGAAGGTCTTGAAATAAGAAGCTACAGGGTCAATCCATTCCATTGACCTAAAAAAAATAGGAGTAATCGAAAGTTCATCCTTAGCGGTCTGAGATACTGCACCTCCCCAGTTAAGATTTAGTTTTATGGCAGAAGTTATTCGTTTTCAAGTGTATGTGGGATAAAAAGAACAATTAATGGATACCCTTATAAGTTTTCAATAGCAGTATGATATCATGTGACTTACATTTACAAAGTTATTTGATAGGAGCACCATATCATGCATAAGAGATTTAGTTGTTAGTAAAAACAGAGGGATTCTCCAGTGAATCCGTCTGTCACCAAAATTTATGATATAAATCTGAATTTATTGTTGTTGTTTTTTTGTACATTTTATTACATTTAAAATAATGGAAATTAGAGATGGACGTGTGTGAATTATTCAATGCTTAGAGTATACTTTATTAACAATAACTAGAATCCACGTTTTAAAGAATTAAAAAAACATTTTGAGAAATTTAGCTTTTATATTATTCTGCCATATATTTTAGTTTTTGCTTCTGGCCAAATTCAAATGCATATTATATTTATTTGTTATAATAAATAGTTGAAAATAAATTATATAACAAAAGAATTCAGATAAAATAAACTAGTAACGGAGAAGATAATATACATTCTGAAAGATGACAAAGAAGCTATCTAAAATTCCCGAGAAGATTGTGCATTCTTAAAATATTACGTTTACAAATTAATTGCCTATATTAACAATATTAATTGCCTATATTAACAATATTAATTGCCTATATTAACAATATCAATTGCCTATATTAACAATAAATTCTAAATTTCAAAGGAGTATAAAGCTAATTTTGATATAAGAACATTCGGAGAAGTTATTAAGGAAAAAAAGATGACACGTGTTTGCAAAACATATTTTAATTTAAAATTATTATTAAAATTTCCACCCAAAAAGCACTTCAATGCATATATTTCTATTCTTCAATCTTTTTTTCTTTTTTGTAATGAATTAAAAAACTTTAAATCGGACCGTTTGTTCTGGAGAATTCGAGAAGATACTTAAATAGAAAAATACAAAATTATCGTTTATTATTTATACAATAACATTTTTGTCAATAAATATACTTTAAAGTATTATACAGAACATTTTTATACAGTAAATATTTATTTTAAAAATTCAATGAATATTAAAAATTTGCTCAATTGCCTTATATACATAAAACGGCTTATGACTAAATCATGAATTTTAACCAAATTCATCATGAATTTTTAATTTGTTATACGTGATACCGCCTTCTTAATGCATAATTAATAACACCATTCCCCTGCATGTTACAACTTAAGCCGCAGTCAATACTTTTCTTAATGAGAATTCCCAAGAACCTTTGCGCACATATCAAAATACATTGTAACAACATTTAATCTGTACCAAATAGAATTCAATTTAAAATCCGCTTAGCTTCGAAACACTTTTATTATAACGTACTCCATTATAGTAAGCATAATCAGGTCTCACAAAGAACTTCACCACTGCGTGCGGAGCTTAAAATGTTTGATATTTAATATTTCAAGATTAACTTGTCGAGTTTTATTGTTTTGTGGGAAGGGGTTTCCAATCTATTAGTGAATATATTACCATTAAAATATGCAAGGAAACAATGTGCAAAAAATATCGTCGCTGTGTTCGTGAAGCAAAGGTGAAAGGTTGCAACAGTATGTATCTATAACACGAAAAAAATGCAGTTTATTTCTAAATTTATTTCATATATTAGAAATTAATCGAGGGGAATTAAGGGGACAATGGATTTTAAAATAAACAAAAATGTAGAAAAAGTGCAATTTTATTTTTATCGTCTCATCACAAAATATATGTTTATATTCAACTAAAATAGTGTTATAAAAATATATTGTACAATAAAACAAATATTTTAAGGGTTAAAAGGAAAAAAAGTACAATGACTTTTCTCAAAATGATATTAATAAAAGATTTAAATATCTTTGAAATGTTCCAAGTACCTTAATTTTTGAAGAAATTAAATGGATTTGATAATAGAGATTTCGGTCAAACATTAAAAGAAAATAGAGTATGCATTTTATGTTTTGAGTATTTTTAGATAGATAAAGTCAATTTTAGTTCCGAAAAACATAAAATTCCTATGAAAATTCAGTAAGTATGCATAAAATTATTTTCTAAAAAATTAGCATTTAATTGGAATTATAAAATCATGCATAGTTTTGTTCCAAATTCCTTTACATTGGGTAATAAGAAAAAAATTATAGAAAAAAATTAAAAATTAAATAGCCTGGAATATTTTAAAATTTTAAAAAATTATATATCTTATAATTTTTTTAAAAAATATATTTTATTTCAAAGTGTTTTTTTAAGAAATTTCTCATATTTATATTTTAATACATACGCATAAGAAATTTCATAACCCTAAATGAATAATTCACAAAAGTGTTTATCAGAATCCTTAAAAAATTTAAGGTAAAATAATAATTTGAAATTCACACTAATTCATGTCAGATTAGAGCTTTGGCTAAAAGACTGAATTCACAACTAAACGGTTCTGGGACATCATATAGAAAAATTCTAATCTTTTCTTGCTTTAATTTTGATTTTAATGTATTATTTCCTTATAACGAGGAATCTAAATTGATTATCTTTGTTAGACTTCGTTGAAATGACAATTAAAAAAAATCATTCCATTCTTTCAGAAAAAATAGAAAGTAAAATACTAACTTCCTCTTGTTATAATTCAGGTGTTATTTTTCATATTTTAATGTTTTGTTTCTTAGAGGGTCCATTCTTATCGTCATTAATTCAGGTTTTAGGGACATTTGTATTGTAAAATGACTAAATAGCAGGTCTCTACTCTATAAAACAAATTTGCTGATTAAAGAAAAAATGAAATTATTTGATATGTTTATTTAGCTTTATCAATTCTGAAAAGCCTCAAACGCCCTTTCAGTGGAACTCTGATTGACTCCCAAGAAACCTGCGAAATTTCCTCCTCTTTATTGTGATTCATTGAGTATTCTTGGCGTGAGCTTTGTTCTTTAGAGACGCTCGCACAAATGGGTCAATTCTTAACTTCACTGATTCGGCTTTTAGGAACATTTTTATTGTAAAGGAGTGAAATAATTATATAATAGGTCTACTTATCTAATTCTTAAATACCAGATTAACTTAAAATTACAATGCTTGTTTTCATCTTTATTACTACAAATAAAGCATAAGAATTAAATTTAAATCTAATTCATTTTTTCAATCATTACTTTTATAAAAAAAGTTAGACAGTCAAACTAAAGGGTATAAGAAATATATCTGCAAAATTTTGTATATAAGCGACTATATTTCTGAACTACGTACAGTTTTAAGTTAAAAAGTAAA
Organism: Argiope bruennichi; assembly: GCF_947563725.1. Lineage (NCBI taxonomy): Eukaryota > Metazoa > Arthropoda > Arachnida > Araneae > Araneidae > Argiope > Argiope bruennichi. The sequence goes on along the minus strand of NC_079161.1, from coordinate 43,650,608 downwards.
GCAATTTGGTACATTTTTTTATTAAAATTTGTTATTTCAGCGAACCAAAATTAAAACATTATCTCTGAGACCATTTAAAACGTATCTGTTGATTAAAGTAAAAATGAAATTATTTTGATTTTTAACCAAATTTATATAGCTCTATCAAAGCTGAAAAATCTAAAACGGCCTTTCAATGAAACTATGACGGGCGCCCCAGACACCTGCAAAATTTAATCACCCTTTGTTGTGATTGATTGAGTACCCTTGGCGTGTGCTTCATTCCTTAGAGACTCTCGCCTAAATAGTTTTAAATGACAGGAATATTATCTGAAAACTCTTATAAGATGTTTCAGCATGCGATTGCTTAGTAGTCTTTAGTTAATGATAGCCTATTTTATATATTAATTGTATATTTGAGAGAGGGAATAGTGAGTTTTTCTTACTTTCAAAAGAGAAACTCGAAGATTTAAGTGTTCTGAGACACCTGAACTCTAATGATCTTTGGCATCAAAAGCTTAAAGCCGTTTATTTTCCAATCAATTTTCATTTCTTTATAACTGTAGCCACAAAAATATTCTTTGACATAATACAAAAATGTGGAGTAGAACAAACCTTCTTTGATCTTTATGTATGAGATGCTGTATCTAAGATAACAGTCGGAATTTTTTAGAATAATTTGAATGAGTAATTTACTATTCATTTTTAGGAATGGGCATTAAAAATTAATTATCTTAGGCAAGAAATAAATAATTATTTTACTGAACTTATTTAATTATTTACCTGAAACTTTTGAAATTCTTTCAAGTGTTTAGGATTTATTGGGGAGTAATTAGTGAAATTTTCATGTTTATTAATAAATAAATTACTTGGATTTTCCAGTTGTAAAATATAGATTAGATTATTTTTTTTTCACCTTGCTTCATTTTAAATATCAAGGACATATGTCCTCTTTCTGAAAATAAAATGATTAATTTTAATGATTGAACCATATTGCAAAATAGTGTTAAAACTTCAGTGGATTTGTCTGTGTAACAATAAGACCAGAAATGAATTCAGTGCTTAAATATTAAATATTTTTTTTAAAAAATTAAATTAATATTATTTGTGTTTAAACAGGTCATCTTTGTGTTGATAATTTACATTTTAATGTTACAAAATTTTTCCTTGAAATAAGTTTGTTCAGAAAAATTGCATCCTTTTATTTACGTTAAGAATAAAAGTGTACTGCCTTTTATTTATGTATGTACAGGATGTTTCAAAACCAAACCTACCAAATGCTGGGGAGATTCTAAATTTGTAAAATTGAAGAAGGAACATTTGTTACAGTTTTCAATAAAGTTTCGAAGTAAGATTTAGAATTATTTTTTGTTCACATTATTGGTGCTCTCTGCTAAACATTCTTCTGATCATAAGTGAAAAATCTTTTTGTTTAATTTAGTTTACCTGTACAGATAGTTAATTCTGAAATATAGATTAAAAATTCTAGAACATCTTCTACACACAAAAATAAAGTTTATGAAACTTTCAGCATTTTTTAAACATGTTATACACGATTTGGCAGGATATTTTTATTTAAAAAATTGATAATAATATATAATTAATATTGTTTCAATGCATTCTCTTATGCTATTACCACAGTGAATTATTTTTAATATAAATGGATAAAAGATAAATATAATCCATTTAAATAATTCAGCTGATTTTGATGATTCTTTTATGCATATCTGAAGCCTATATTCACAAAGGGACTTTTGTGAAAAGAGGAAAGGTAATTGCTGCTCCAAAACTCTGGAGATTACAGCGATAGAAAAAAGCAAAAACTCCTTTTGTATGCCTTTTATAAAAGAGAAAAACCTTGCTGGTCTTGGTAGTGGACCCTTGGGTAAATGAAAAGTAAATTTCCTTAAAGGCAGAAAGACATTGAGTAAAAAAAACAATTAGGAACTTGTAGTTAGATTTCTATTTGAAACACATTGAATAAAGCAAAGATCAATCATTTGTTATCTTGTGTTTATCTATGTGAATGAAGTAATGGAGCATTGATATCTTCATTAACATTTACCGAAAAAAAATTTCCATTTCAGACGAAATTTTGGCTAAATATTTTAAGAAACAAAAAGATGATATTGAAATTATCGTTTATGAAATATATTTGCATTTTGTTTAAGGTGCCCCTTTATAAATTGAAACAAAATACGTGCAGTCCTTTAGAAAAAAACATAAAAAAATTCCAAAAGTTTTATTATTTTTTTAATTAATTAATTTTTTACAATCATAAAAGGTTGTATATACGCTTAATTTCTTTAATAAAAAAATCTCATTTGAAAAAGACTTATCTCTTCTTTTTATGCCATATATTAAATAGTAACGCAATAGGATATATTTGGCCAATGACAATCAAGAGATCGCTAATTAATTAAAACTAATTAAACGTATTAATTGAAGCTAAACTAAAAACTTATGAAATGGAACTTAACTAATTGAAAGTATTTCCTCAGGTGTTGATTCTATCTGAAGTAAACTCGAAATGATATAGAATGATATCATGTACCGACGATATGACAGATGTTTTAAAGTTCAAAAATTAAATTTTCTAAATATCCTGTGACTTTCGTTAGGTTTTTGCTTTCTCGCATAAACAATATAGAGAAGGAAAAGTAATTGTCAAGCAATTCGAACAAGATATTTTGAGAAATCTCCCAAATTTTAGACCTCTCTGAGTTCGAAAAACACATTTTTAGAAAATGTCCGTCTGTATGCTTTAAAGATAACTCAAAAACGCTTTGAGCAAGACAATTGAAATTAGATATACGTTCTTTACATCAAATGTCAAAATTTGAGCAAAATCTGTTCAGATGTGGTCAGGCTGTTTGAATATGAGTTAAAACGATGATAACAAAACAAAAAGAGCTAGGTATATAAAATTAGCTACACAGATTTAACATTTATTGTGTAGACATCTGTTAAAGTTTGAGCCAAATCCAACAAAGGGATGATCGTCTGTCTGTCCATATTTTCAAAACCCTATAAACGCAATAATTCAAAACCAGACTTAAGTATACCAAATTTGGTATGGGATTTTCTGACGACAAATGCAGTTTTGTGTCATATTTTTGTTCCAGTGGGTTAAAAAAAAACGTGCCTAAAACACAAATTCGATTTTTGGATACTATTAACTGCATGCCAGGAATTAATTGCCAAAAAATTACCAAGGATGATACAATAAATTTATTAAATTCTAAATTCATGCCAAAAGTCAATATTTTGCAATTATTGTACACCAATGCCATGCAAGATTGTCTCTAGTATAATATTAAAGGTTAATGAGAGAAACTTTTGGGGAGACAACGCCTTCTGTTTTTAATCCTGAAATCGGCCGTAGCATTGCTACAAAGCTGACATTTAATGCTTGTATTTCAAACCTGAATTGCTATAAGAGTAAGCATTATATTTGGAATTTATTAAGTCCACCAAGTACAGCATTCGTAAATTGTTTACTATTTGCAATCTTTAAAGACCACAGTTAAGCAAAATATGTAATTTGATATAAATATTATCTTTCTTTAATACAAGTAAATTAAATTTGCAAAATGCCCGGTTTTGATACTGTTTTTCGTATCATTTACAATTTTTCAATAAACTTAAAAATTATAATGGGAATGTTTTAAAAATTGTAATTGGGCTTGTTTCTTTGAAACGAGCCCAATATATTAGCCCAATAGAAAGAAAATATATTCTTATAAGTTTTCCTTCATGTTTATAAGTTGCTTATAATTCCAAAAATCGCAAATTTATGTGTATATTATCATTTATAGATGCGAAATTTAATAAATTATAGCTAAAAGTTTTCCAAAACTTTTTGTACTGAGTAGAAAATGGAAAAATTAAATTTGGAAAAATATAAACATTTGCAATTTCGATTATGTAGTTTTATCGAAAATTTTAAATTAATTTAGGTGCACTGCCAATATAAAGTGTTTTCTTTTCAATTTGAAAACATCTATTCTGTTGAAGTTGAAAATTAAATTTATTTCACAATTTTTAATTTGATTCTTTAATTAAATAAGAAAAATAAAATAAGAAAATGAGTTTAAAGGCATTATATAAAAGCTGCTCTTCAAACATTTTATGTTAATTTTGAATTTATGGAAATATATTTCTGTAATTTTAAAAGATTTTTAACTATCAGATTAATAAATTCTTGCTTTTATTTATTTATTTATATTTGTATTTGTAACTCGAATTTTGAAATAAAAAAAACACTTATTTCCTAAAGTTTGTAAAAGTTATATCATTAAAAATTAATTAATACTTAAATTAATACATTTTGTATCAAGAGCTGCAATTTTTCGTTGAGAAACAATATGGAATATAAATTTAAATGAATTTTAGTCTCCTATTCCATTAGATAGAATTGTATTTTCCTATTCTATTCTACTCTAATGCAGAATATTTAGAATTATAATAGTCTGAGTTACATTTGTTTTTCTAAATAAAATAATTTGAGGATCAATTTCGCAATCACTTTTCAAAAATAACAAGATTATTTTTAGTAATAACAATCCTAAAATAATCTGACATAAAACAAAAAACGAATTTAACCAAAAGTACGAAAACAATAACATTTAAAATCATAAAAAAATTAGTATTTATAAGGAAAGTTATAACAGCTCATTTAATAGATTAAATGCTTATTTTATTTTCAGATTTTTGAGAAAATTCGGCATTAGTTGAATTTTTTTTTAATAGATTAACTTACAAAACAGTACTTTACATTCATTCTATTCTATTTTGAAAAAAGCTTATAAGGACATAAATAAGCTATAGAAATATTATTATTATTATTAAAACTAATTTTTTGTTAAATTTAATGTCTCATTTGTGTTCGAAACTTCAAAAAAAAATATTTAAAATTTACCGGATAAAGAAATTTGATTTTAAAAATTCAGCTGAATTTTATGTACCACATAACTGAAATGTCGTTGATTTAAAAAAAAGAAAGGATTAAATTAAAGCTTATCTTTAAAGTTTTTTCCAGGATTTACTTAAAATATCAAGGAAAGTTAGTGTAAATGTTTCAGAAAATAAATATATATTTCATAAAAATAAACATTTTATCAAATTACTTTTTAGTTTGAGAAACCTTAATACTACGTTTTAACTGCTTTATTTTAAAGACCAAAAATTTATAAACTGTACTTTTTTTTGAATTTATTTTTTAATAATAATTCTATTTTAAGTCATTTTAAAGTGGTAAAAAAAAGAAAAATTTACCAAGGTATTGAATTAAGAAGTATTTAAAATTTTGAAATTAGTTTCAAAATAAATTTCATTGTTTTATTACAAAAATCTAGAAATCTAACGTATTTAAACTTGTAATTCATTAAATCTTATTTACAAAACAAATATTTTTCATATGAAATGGTAATGCATTTCAAAATAATACTTTCAATACTTCTTTCATTCCAGATGAAATTAATCTTCAAATGGTTTCTATTTATTTATATTTATATTTATTTAGATTATTTCAAATATGAAATATTTTTTACTTTTTTTCTAAAATAAATAAAATCCTTTGCCTCTTAAAATTTGATATTATTTATTTTATCTGTAAAAATCAAAATATCTTGAAAGAGAACAATTCTTTACAGTATTAAAATATTTAATTGCATCGTTTTTTATTAATCGTTTTCTGAAATCCAAATTACTGAAACAATAGATATATACAATATATTTAAGTGGAAGGAAGAAAAAATTTAATGAAAGAAAGTTCAATCCCTACTGAATAAATATAGCTACATACAATACAAATACACAACAAGATATAGCCCAATGTTTAGTTTGGTTTAGTTAAGTTAATTTATAATAATGTCCGGTTTTAAAGCAACAATAGGGTTATTTTGGGATAGACCTCATAATTTTGAACCATGATCAGATAATGAGAGTGACACCTGAGCTAGCACTTTCACTCTCCAAACTTCAACACCACACCAGCTGGAGGACGATTGACCCCGACAGATTTAACGAGCACCAGATCCACTTACTCGACTGTTTTTCGGCGGAATCGGGTCTCGAATCTGAAAACCTCCGATATAACCCAAAATATAACAATGGGATTTGAAATAAAAAATTATTATTTAATTGTTGAAATGTTTTATACATTGTATCGAGACAATTATCTATTCAAATAGAGCGATCACACAATCGACTATTTCAATATGACTTAAAAATTTCTTATTTGATTACTTTTTTGCAATGGATTGTAAAAAAAAAGTAAATTAAATATATTCCGCATTTTATTTTACTATGCTCAAAAAAATGTTATTTGAGAGTAATAAAACAAAACAAAAACTAATGTATTTTTCTCCATTGTGCAACGAAAGAAAAGACGCGATATATTGAATAATTATACAATGAGGCCGCATCGATGTCGTGTAGGTACCCAAGATCATTCCTGCTTGCAGTCTTTTCCTAATACTTCGAGGATTTGCTACGTTTTTCAAGTTGCTTTATGATACTTTCTGGAAATGCAATTGAGGAGAAAAAAACTGTACTATATTATGCAAGTTATATTAGACTGTCGAAGAAAGATATTTCGTTCATTTTGTTATGCAAAAATTGATATAACCCCAAAAAATATCAAGACGATTTTAAACATGCTTTCAAAATAAGGATGCCATTTATAAATAGAAATAAATATTTAAATATTTAATAATTTCTTTTATTTAATTTAGATTTAAATAAACTTACTCGATAAGAATCTTACGATAAAAATGTTCAATGGCAAAATATTATAACAAAAAAATTATATTTAAACTCAAAAGATATTATTTTACATCGTTTCGTATATTTGGTTCTAAAAAATTCAAAAAGGCTTTTGACATTTTAGCTTTTATCAAAATAATTTTTCTAGGAAAAGTTATAAAACTGTTTTTCCTGCAATATACTCTGTTTGGAGATATTTGTTGAAATATATTTTATAGCAAAGAGAAATATCATGATGCCTTACATAACTATCTTTAGATATTCATCTGGAATTTACTAGAACCCTTTTCTGTCTCTAAAGAAATAAAGGATACAATAGGATTAAAACAAAGATACAAAATAAACATTTTCCCTTTTCGACGTAAAGGAAAATTCATGTTATGTGCCTACATACAACATTTACGTTTTCATAAATCCACGTTTTGTCATGGGAATTTATGTCAGTTCCTTTGGTTTGGGATAACAAGGAAGAAATAAAATTAGTTAGAAGTCTGGTTATTTGGCACACATAGCTAGACTTTTAGCTTCATAAGCATTTGGCCAGCTATTTTGCGAAAGTTCTACTTTAAGTATTACCTTCTTTCAAACTGAGAAATTTAGTTTCATTGAGATTTTTTTAAGCAAACATATAAAGTCTTTAAAATAGCAACTCTCCTGGACTTGTGAAGAAATCCTATTTGTCACCGGACATGGTCCATTTCCTTCTTTTCTTCACCGTTTCCATTTATTGGAAGATGAGTATTGCTCTTGTGGAGATGTCAGTGATTCCATGCACTTTGCGATATCCTGTCCTTTAACTCTTTCAAGGCCCCTCAGAAAACCTCATTTTCGCCAGAAAGTCGTTGGTACAAAAGAAAACTAAATAAATCATCTTCCGAAAAAGAATCCCAAACATGATTAAATTCCTAATTGATCATGGATAATTATCCTAATTAGATTAACCCTGTCAATGTTTCGTGCAATATTTTAATGCATTTCTCATTTTATACTTAATATATTTTTAAACTTTCTGAAGTACTTAATTTTTAAAAATACTTCCTTTTTTCACTCCGACATGTACAATTGTAGTTTTATTGTATTCCAAATATTTTTCATTCTAGTTTTTATCATTTTTTTGTTATGTTGTAAGTATTCGTATTTTTTAATTTGCAAATTTCTTTACAATTGATTTCAGTGTAACTTTTTCTCTTGTCTTTGTTTTTTAATAAAGCCCATCTAAATCTATATTAAACCTGAAAGAGGCCACATGAGCTTTAGAAACGGAGGTGTGGTGGGATTTTAAGTGTTATATTTGTAAAACAAAGTGAAGAAGTGGGTTTTAGAAATAATTATGGTGTTTCTATATTAAATAATAGTCATAAAAACAATCTTTTTGATGAGGTGCAATATTATCGCTCTTATCAAAATTATGATTCTTCTATGCAAATATATTTTGACTGCTTTTCGTAGACAGAAGAGTTTCTTATCAAAGAAAAATGAAAATATACAAAAAATAACGTTGCAAGAACAAAATTCATTGAAAAAAAAAGTTTCCATGAAATTTTATAAAACAAATTTTTTGGAAATTTACTGGTGAAGTATAAAATGAAAACCTGTCGTTTTCTGAAACCAGTGTTTGACTATCTCATTTACAGCAGTATTTCACTCATATGTCCCACCAAATATAATTGAAATCTCAAATCTAATGTATTTTATTGACTGAACGAATCAAAATCTCTCTTATGTTTTTGTTATTAGAATTTTATATTTTTGAAATTCGCATAGCAATTATGGAAAACATTATTTATGATAGAACACTTTATAAGCGAAATATGAAATCACTTCTATTCTCTCTTAATGCTAACTGGGAAGTATGGGGCATTCGATGTCTCATTGAATGACCCTTAGTCTCTTACGTATGTTTGATGTTAAAAATTTATATTATTGAAATTCACATGGAAGTTTTGACGAAATGGTCATTACTTTTTGTAATGATGCATCATGGGTGAAATATCAAATTGACAGCACCCTAGTTCCTCTCAAAATTTACTGGAGAATATTTAACCCTTGACGTTTAACTCAAAGAGCCACAGTTCCACATTTTTATTTGATATTTGGAGGAGTCGGCTTTCAATTCTGGAATCATTTAATCTCGAAGATGAGAGCTTTGTATGTTGAAAATGGTGATATATATGCAAAGCGCTAGATGTATATAAATATACAAAGATAATTAATAATTTTAAATTTTCATTAGTACATTTCATATTCAAATGTCGATAAGGATTTAAAAGCTATCAGTTAAAGTTTAATATTATTGAAAATCACGTAATAGTTTTTGCAAAATAATCACTATAATTTGTACTGACGTTATGAATGAAACATGAATTTTCCTCTTCATCCTCTCAAATCTAACTGAAAAGTATTAGACATTCTATGTTTGACTCAAAGAGCCCTAGTCTTTCATATATCTTTAATAATAGAAATTTTTATTATTGGAACTCACGTAACCATTTTCACAAAATGTTCATTACGGGAGAAATATGAAATTGGCATTTTCTTCACTCAAAGATTTCCGGAGAATATTTAAGCCTAAATATTTGACTTAACGAGGCATAATTCCACATGTATGTTTGATGTTTGATGGAAACAACTTTCAACTCTGGAATCACGTGGCCTCGAAGATGAGAATTTACTAACATGGCATTCATTATCCATAATAATTGTAGAGAAAAAACTTGAAATACTTTTTTTAAAATATGCTTTCTTCTTAAGAAAATATATTAGATAATAAAATAAAATATAATAAATAATAAAATAAAATATAGTAATAAAATATAATAGATAATAAAATAAAATATAGTAATAAAATATCATAGATAATGAAAGAAAATATAGTAAAAAAATATAATAAATAACTATATATATATATATACGAAATATCGCCCTAGATTTTGTATAGGTCATGCCATAATTAATTTAAAATGCACGATAGCTAAGTTATATAAATTAATAACATTTGCAAAGTGTAAAAGAAAGGGAAGTGGAACGACAACACTTTATTAAAAGGATTTATTGTGTGCTTTGAAAGCAAGAAAAAAAATTAAAAAGGAGTTCTAAAAATATTTTGAATTGATATTTTATATTCTTTGCGAAAATTCTGAAATATTCATTTTTTGAATGGATTTATTTATATTACTTATAACCGAATCGAAATTATACATCGACTACAATCGAATAGCAACATTATCAATTAACAGTATCCAAAGTTTTCCTTTTCCGTTTTAGTTAAGATGCATTAATTTATTCTAGAGTAGAAAAATACATTCTCATATAGTCTAGAGGACAAAATTAGGAAAAAGACAGTCTAGTAACATTTAATGAGTATGACTGAAGAAGGGAGGGGGCTGAAAATGGCAACACTTAGTTTTATCTTTCGACAAAATTCGATTAACTGAAGTGTCTTTGTGCCTTTAAGATCTTTCTTGACTTAAGAATGATTCAAAGGCAATAGAAATTACTCATCAATTAAAATTGAAATAATCTTGCTAAAGAAAATATCATTAATACTCATTAATTGATTTTGCTAAATGTGAGTTTAAAGATGTGGAAAATACATTCAGAAATATATGTAGGGTAAAAAAAATTACTATTCATGCTGTAAATGGTGATGGCTAGATGCATGTAAATAAATAAAATTTCATCATATTTTATGTTGCAGAAAAATTAATAAATTTGATAGTCTTTGAAATTAAGAGCTAAGTTGGTAAATTAATACTTCAAGATGCATGCAAGAATATATGATTTATTTGATGCATTAACTCAAGATTTTTATACTGATGTATTAACTCAAAAATTTTACTTTTTTATGAATAGTATTGTATCAAATGAAAAAATTTGTTCCTTCTGGAAAAGAATATGCCATCCTATTAGATTAAAAGTTAGAAAGATAGTAATAACTACATAAATAAATCTATACCGAATGATATTCAAATACTATTAGACTTAAATTTTGTTTCCTGTCTTAGCTCAAGATTTATATATCAATGTATTAAGTCTTGAGATGTTTCTTTTTAAGAACAGTGGTACATTTACAGAGCAAATTTGTACAGTTCACAAAAGAGTACTCCAATCTATACAATCGACAATTAGAGAAATATTAAGACTACATAAATAAATCTATTTTGGATGATTAAATGCGAGTAGAGTTTAGTTTGTTTTATCAGAAGTGTCGAACTCGACATTTTCACATTTTAAAAAAAATAGTGGTACATCAGTTGAGCAAAATTGCAATCCACAAAAGAACATGCTATTCTACTATATCAAAAGTTAGAAAATTCGTAATAACTGCATAAATAAATTTATACCGAATGATGATTAAATACTAGTATCATTAGTTTAAAATATGAGTATTTATTATTATTTAAACTAAACAGTTTGAGCTGATAGTTAATTTTTTATTCATTCAAAGAAGCTATTTCTGGAGTTGATTTAATATATATCTTTACACCAAATTTGTAGATTTCTGCCAAATTTCTAGTACAATTTGTTCTGAGAAAGTCCATCTGTCCAGTTGTTGAAAGTTATAGCTAACACGATAATTGCAAAACAAAGAAAGCTAAATAAATAAGATTCGATAGACAGATTGAACATCTATAGTATAAACATCTCTCCGATTTTGAGCCAATTCCAACGATGGTTTGACCGTCTGTCGGTTCATACTTTCAGATAAAAATAATTGCAATAATTCAAAAACACATAGACCAAAATATATCAAACTGGATACGGCATTTTGCGACTACAAGTACAATTTTATGCCAAATTTTCGTTTTAATCGGTTCAGAAAAATGTGCCTAAAATACGAATTCGATTTTTTTTTATTATTCTATTAACACATACCTTGGATTAATCACAAAATAAGTCGCCAAGGTTGGCACGATAGATTCATTAAAAATGCGGAATTTCAGGCCAAAGGTTAATATTTCCTATTGCATGCCCATGCCAAGTAAAGTGTTCTCTGATATGCCAAGTTTTTTTAGAGAGTATGAGAGAAATTTTTGGGGAAAACACTTCCGCTGGTTGAAAATCAAAATGTCTTGCATATCCATCCAGATATTGAACCATTTCATGCGGATACCAAAAGGCAATGTTTCCTTATGAATAGAATACATCAACAAACTGAATTGCTCTCTGAACAAATATGTAAATACTAAGATGAACTGCAGGGATATTATTTTACAATCAATGATATTGAGCTACAAAGTCCACAAGTTTTTTTACACATATCCAAAATCATTTGTCCGATCTTATGAAATTACATTTACCATACCCACATTTTGCAATTGTGGGAGCCACCTAATAGGCTACACCTCAACTAATCACCACGGAAATAAGAGATATTGATCACTGAAGTACTGAGAGGCATAACTGACCATTTGGGACATGTGAAAGTTACAATGCACTCTGACCCCACTCTCTGTAACCACTAAAACTTCACTTCCTTTTGGCAAAGTTAAACGCGTTGATCTCTGGTGAGCCTTTAACACAAATTCCCCTCCATAAGGGACATAAAGATAATGTTATTAATTGAGGATGCTACAAAAAATAATCGTGAAAGCCAAGAGTGTCTTTACAGATGGTTAGTCTTGGAGACCCCTGGTGACGCATTTTAGTAATGATTCCAACATTCTACGACACTCCCTTCACACATTTGGAAACAATCGTGCTCTATTCTTTTCCCTTTGTGGATATGCGGAATATTTTCAAGGTAAAAACAATAGAAAGAATTGAGGAATTTTCGAAAGCAAGTTCCCTCCCATTATGGCTCAATATATAGAAAATCGAGGTTTTTTTTTTTTTTTTTTGTAAAATTGTGTTTTTGGAGAAAATATTTAGATACGAATCTCATACTGATATACTGATTATATAGGAATTTTTTTTCAATCTTATCTACATATGAATACCCCATTTAATTTTTTTTAAATCATGAATGCTATTAATCTAACATGTTATTCGAAACAATCTGCTATATTACAGTGTTCATTTTACAATTTATTACTCATATTTTTCAATTTGCACTCAGTTTTACGATGGTGAAATCGGGTATGAGATGGCGCTGTATAATATTGTCAGCATGAGAGTAGATAGATAAAAGATCTAATAGTTATAAAAAATGATTTTTTTGTGTGTAATTTTTTTTTTCAGAAAAGACATCTATACAGTTAAACTTAAAAAGCAAAAATATTAATTAAAATACATAAATAAAAAATAAAGCAAAAAGCGTGACTCGAAAAACGAGGATCCGAAACATCTGCCTTATTCATATTGTTCTGACCATTATACTGCACCCCCCCCCCCAGTTTGAAGCAGATATTTAATACGCTTTTTCTAATAGTTAATTTTAAAATGTGTATAAAATTTAATTTTTTCAGTGAAAGCACCTATACAAATAAACTTTACAAGCTAAACCTTATTTAAAAACTATAAAGCTTGATCAAAATCGCTATAGCTGTTTCCGAGCTACATGAAAAAAATTCATCTAAACAAGAATTGAACCGTATATTTTGAAAGTGGGGCAAGTCCAATTTTGAAAAAAATGGAGATAATGATAGTACAGATAAAACATGTTATGATCTTATTTACACGTTAACAATTTAAATAAAAAAAATCAGATTCTAGTATTTTGGAGATGGCAGTTTTAGCTATTAACAGTATTGAAAATATGTTGATTTTGAAAGTGGTGCAAGTCCATCTTAGATTGAAATAATTTTTGGCCGAATATATTACTGCAAAATTTAGCTCCGGTTGCTGTATAATGAAGCAGATGTGGCCGTTTGATATCATGTCTGAAATCTAGGCTGTTTCTATCTCTCTTTGATAAAGAACATCGTTGGTTGTACAGTGTTTCATAAATAATAAAAAGTATATCTTAATTTTCTGTTTCAATATTAATAATAATAATATCGATAATGTTATATTCGATAATAATAATAATAATATAACTATATTATGGTTAAACAGTTCACGGTTTCTCCATCGGTATTTTTATTTCTTTTTAAAACCGCTTTCTCCAGAGGTTGGGTTGAAAATAAATATCCGCGTTTCATTTCATGTATTAAACATTATAGTAATCCTAGGGAATATACAATAAACTGGTTTTACGGATTTCGTGTTCTACCACTCCAAAATCACGATCGTTCGGTAAATTGAATGTCCTGACAACAAAAATTTATGATAAATGATATTTATTTCATTGTCACTGGATTGAACAATCGGTGTTGGAAGTAAACATATTATTATCGAAACACAAAATTAAGATGTACTTTTTATTATTTATGAAACACTGTACAACCACCGATGGTCTTTATCAAAGATAGATAGATAGATAGAAACACCCTAGATTTCAGATATGATATCAAACGGCCACATTTGCTTCATTATGCAGCAACCGGAGCTAAATTTTGACGTAATAAAAATAATTTCAATCTAAAATGGACTTGCATCACTTTCAAAATAAACAGATTTTCAATACTATTAACAGCTAAAACTGCCATCTCCCAAATACTAGAATCTGATTTTTTTTTTTTACTTTAAATTTTTTACACATAAAAAGGATCATAACAAGTTTCATCTATACTACCATTATCTCCATTTTTTTTTTCAAAAATGGACTTCCCCACTTTCAAAATAAACGGCTCATATGCTGAATCAGATTTACAAGGGATGCACCATACAAAATGGTCTACAAAACTTCTATAGAAAGAGATGCTGAATTTAAAATTATCGATTTGCCACCACAACGAGGAAGAATAAGTGATTTCAGAATTATAAAATTAGTCCTGAGAAAAAGGAGATCTGTTACATCTGAAAAATGCAAGGAAAGGTTGGATTTATTACCATATATAACTCCTGTTCATCATGACATTTTAAAATCTTAAATCTTGAATAAAATTCTATTTAATTATACCTACGTATAAACTGAAAATGTATAATTTCATTCAAATTCTTAATAAAACTGAATCGTTTGTTGTTATGTTATATTTTCTACAAGAATATTGTTTGTTTTGTTTCACTTTTTATCTAATGAATAAATAATTGTAAATTTTTGAATAGTATTTTGTTTTTATTATTAAAAAAAACTGATGTAACTGAAATATTTCCCAATTAAGTGAACGTTTACAATAATTCATTAATTTTGAAAGTGAGGCAAATTCATTTAGTTATAATAAAGCTCTTATTTTTTTAGTCAGCACTGTAAACACTACTGGATTCTAATCTTACATTATCTGGTGCCACAAAATACAAAAAAAATATATCTATTAATGCTTACAAATATTTTTAATTTTATTGAAATGCAAACCTTTAAATATCTCGCAATAACAAAAAATGGACTTGCCCCATTTTCAAAATAAACGGCTCAATTGTTGGTTTAAATTTATAAGGTAGCTAAACTAATAAATTGTATTTTTTTTAATCATTATGTTATATACCACAGGTATTTCACAAATTCATATATCTTGATTTAAAAATTAGCACATTTGAATAATTATCATCTTTATTACGAATACTTAGCGTTTACGTTTATTTTTATCATTAAGAAGATACCTTTAGAAGCCTATGTCCTTTTAAAGAGATGATAGGAGACGCTGAGTTATAATGCTTTGAGAGGAATTAAATTTCTAATCTGTCAGACATTTTCAATGTTTGAAAATGGGAAATTCATGATTCAGATCACCGAAAATTTTGTCTAAGAATGCGATGAACGATATTGTTAGAGATTTAAACAACGAATATTGCTAAACATAGAAAGCATTTATTTATACAACAGACACACGAAGACGTTACAATAAATGATTAATTAATGACGTGAAGGAAGGTTAGCAACATCATTAGAAGGATTTTCCATTATATGGAATACATGTGACATAAACATTTAGTTAAACATAAAAAGCATTTATTTATACAGCAACAGACACACGAAGACGTTACAATAAATGATTAATTAATGACGTGAAGGAAGGTTAGCAACATCATTAGAAGGATTTTCCATCATATGGAATACATGTGACATAATCATCTAGTTAAACATAAAAAGCATTTATTTATACAGCAACAGACACACGAAGACGTTACAATAAATGATTAATTAAGGGCATGAAGGAAGGTTAGAAACATCATTAGAAGGATTTTCTATCATATGGAATAGATGTGACATAAATGTCTAGCGGTTGGCACATGTGCAACTTTGGCAGCTTACCTAACTGAAGATTTTACTTTAGGATGAAGCGGATTTGAGAAGGTCAAAATTAATAGAGAGAGGAGGAGAGATAACAGATACTTTTTTTTCTATAATCTATCAACTAGTAGCGCTAACGTTGTTCAGAATTAATAACAATTTCTTGAAAGTTGAATATTATTTTGAGGCGTGTGTGGCATTTTGTCATGAAAGCTTAGCCATGCAGATTTCATTTACTTCCTACTTTAGTTGAAAGAAAAACAATAGCTTGAATAACTTATTTAATAAATAATAGAAACTTTTACTTAATAAAAGACAGAAATAAATTTTTAATGGAGATAAAATTCTAGTTAAGTTAAAAACTTTTTGTCGTTTAAAAATAACTAAAAGTGGATGAAGTATGAACAATCTTTCATCAATAAAAGTCTAGAAAAAGAAAAAAGAAATTTAAACTATTTTTTAAAATATAAAATCGTTTTATGTCAAATTTTACCTATGTAGTTTAAAATAAAAAAAACTGCTTAGCTATAAGACCATATGTTACATTGGCTTAATGCTTTTCGAGATGTATTTCCGTTTCCTTTCCGTCGATAAAACTGGAATCAGAAGAAATGAAACGTTGAGATAAACTGTTTAATGGATTAGTTGCTGGGCGTCGTCCATTAAATCCTAACGACGTGCTTTATTTCTCTAACAGCTAATCAATGTTGGAATGATTTTTCTCATCTAGTTCTTATGGCTTTCGTTTAGAGTAATTGGTCTAACTCGGTAAATGATGTTTGATACCTGTAAGAGGAAAAAGGAAAAATTACATTTTTACTTTCTGGTATAGCAGTATAGAAAAAGTAGAGTAATCGTCAAAAAATTCGAACTCCAGATTTTGACAAATCTCTACATTTTTGATATCCCACATTTCGAAAAGCACATTTTTGGGAAAATGTCTGTCTATATGTCTGTCTGTGACAAAGGCAACTCAAAAACACTTTGAGTTAAACGGAAGAAATTTGAGGCACAGGCATTTTTAAATATCTATCAAATTTTGAGTAATACTGTTCAGAGGAAATCTGTCTCTCCGAATATAATTTTACACGATAGCTACAAAACGAGGAGGGCTTGGTTTGATTTGGTTATATTAACGTCCCGTTTGAAGCAACACTAGGGCTATTTTGGGACGGACCTCGTAATTTTGAGCCGCGGTCAGATGACGAGGAAGACACCTGAGCTGGCACCCCTCTCTCCACATCACACCAGCGGGAGGACGTTTGGTCATGACGGATTTAACGTGCAACAGACCTTCTTACACGACGGTTCTTCGGTGGAATCGGGTCACGAGCCTGAAATCCTCCGGTTCCGAAGCCGAGACCTTACCACCAGGCCACCGCGGCCCCAAAACGAGGAGGGATAGATCGATAAGATTCGGTACACAGATTTAACAGCTATAGTGTAGACACCGGCCAAAGTTTGAGTAAAATACAACTACGGGTTGATTTGGCTCAAAATTGAATTGATTGTCTGTCGATTTGTAATTCCAGAAACATATAAACGTAATAATAAGTAAACACAATGATTTAAATATATCAAATTTGGTATGAGACTTTGTGACTACAAATGCAGTTTTGTGTCAAATGTTTATTTCAATCGGTTGATAAAAATGGGTCTAAAATACAAATTCGATTTTTGGAAACTGTTAATGCTTGCCAGGTATGAATCTCTAAATTACTCGCCAAGGATGATACTATAGCTTCAACAAAAATGCTAAATTCAAGCCAAAATTTAATATGTCGTAAGTATTGTACGGTAATGCCATGTAAGGCGTTCGCTGGCATGACAAGTTTATTAGAGAGAAGGCGACAGTGTTTTGAGGTGATCACCCCCACTGTTTATTTTTATTCATTTTTGTTATCATTTTGTGATCATGGAATGGCAAAAATGAACTTAAATTTATTGAAACAACTGATTAGGGATTTACAATTTTTATTATAAATTTGATAACATTTTTCCTTTATGAATAGAGTAATAACTGTAAAAGTTATTTTTAGTTAAGAGATATTTAAGTACAAAACAATCTTTCCAGTTACAGTACATCAACAACCGGTTCTGATTTGATCATTGTAGTTCAGCAATTTCAAGTGCGGTTGGTATTTGGGAGAATGATTCATCTATAAAAACCATGTACTGCTAGCCTGGAGTATTTGACTTTTGAAACGTTTTAATTATGCATAATTTGGTCACACGGATTAATCTCTGACCGGACCGCAGCAACATCATTGCCGGGAATCAAGGTTGAATCCTAAGAGCCAACACCGACTACGATACAACCCTTTCTATGGGAAGCACGTCCCTTCATCGGTAAGAGGTAACCAACTCCCATCCTTTCTGTACTCACGCAGGTAGCGTGAACCAACATCCTGCCGGACGCTTCTTATCCGCATATTTGACTTGCCCCCAGTTGGGTGATTTAATTATTCTTAATGAAATGGGTTAGTCACAACAAGCCCTTAAGGATAAGTAATCATATTTAATCATAAAACATTATTTACAGACAGAGAACGCTGACAACTGCTTCTTATTTAATCATTGCAGATATCTTCGATGTTTAGTAATATGAGTCTTAAGTGAACTATATACAATTGGTCTGTTTGTTTGAATACTTGATTTTGAAATTAGCTAGTATTGCTAGATAAACTGGTCATAACATGTACAATAGGACAAATATAAGTACTTAAGGCGAAAACCTTGTTTATAAATACTGAATGCCAGCAACCAGTTCTTATTTAATCATTGTCCTTAAACATGTTTGATTTTTGGTAAGGTGAGTCCTCTAGGAACTATGTACTACTGTCCTCTTTTTTTAATCCTTGACTTTAAAATAAGCTAGTTTTGTTAGATCAAGTGGATTGGTCACAGCAATTACTTAAGGATAAGTAGATGTAATTAAGGAGAAAACATTGTTTACAGATAAAAAATATTAGTAACCGGTTCTCATTTGAACATTGCAGTTCAGCAACTTCAAGTTCAGTCGGTATTTGGGAGAAAGACTTCTCTATGAACATTGTATAATGCTGGCCTCGAGTCTTTGAATTTTGAATAAGCTAATTATACCAAATGAAGTGAATTAGTTACAACATGTCCTTAAGAATAAGTAGACATATTTCTGCATAAAACGTTGTTTACAGATACAGAACGCCACTAACCGATTCTTACTTAGTCATTACAGTTAAACATCTTCGATATTTTGGAAGATGTGTCTCTCTGTGGATTATGTACTACTATCCTCTTTTTTGAGTATTTGATTTTAAAGTTAGAGTTTTGCTAGATCAAGTGGATTAGTCACAACGTCTACTGAATGATAAGTATAAGAACCTAAGGAGAAAACATTGTTTACAGATTCAAAATATCAGGTAGCTGGTTCTCGTTTAATCATTTCTGTTACGCATCTCGGGATTGAGTTGCCAAAGACCAAACTCGCAACGTTAGAGTTCGTAGCCGTGCAACATAATCACTAGACAAAAATGACCTCTCGTGTCCGGAGGTTCTTAACTGGCATATGAAGCTACCACCACAATACTCACCCACCAGTGGGTGGTAACTTCATAAGCCATTAACAATCTCCGGACATGAGTGGTGACTTTTGTCTAGTGGCTATGTTAACCAGCTGCGAGTTCGGTTCTTGGCAACTCAACTACGACATTGGTGACCCGTGAACCAGACAACGTATCCTTCGTGCAGCTATTGTGGCACTCTCTCCACGGAGCAAAAATTTAAAAAAATTAAATCAGGTAATACAAAAAAAATCAAGCATACTAGACACAATAGCTAACATCACCACTTAGCAACAACAAATATCGACCGTCTCACCGCCGACTCACTGGGGGAGGAGTATTGCAGAGGTAGCTTCATAAGCTAGTTAACAACCTCCGGACACGAGTGATCACTTTTGTCTAGTGGTTATGTTACTCTGCTAACTTCGCGAGTTCGGTCCTTGGCAACTCAACCACGACACGCATCATTGAGTACGATCAATGTTTGGGTGAATAACTCGTCTATAATAATTTTATTGCTGGTCTTTTATTTAAAGAACTTGACAACAGAATTAGGTAATTATTCTAGATCGGAGGATTATTAAGAGCATGTAAAATATCTAAGTAAACAAAAGCCTTATTTGTAGTTTGCGAATAAATAATGAAGTTTTGAAAAAATTCAATAATTTGTAAGACAATTTTTAAATAAGATTCTTAGTTATAAAATTTATTGTTTTGCTTAGATTCATAAAACTTCCATTATCAGTATAAATATTTAACTGTTTTTTTTCTAATACATGGTTAAAAGCTCTGATAAAGAGAAGAGTTTTAATATTGAGTAATATAATATCCAGGTAGGTCGAGAATCTTATTATTCATTTTCAAAAAAAGTAGCAAATGAAGCTTTATTCTTAGGTGCAGTGCTTGTTTAATGTTTATTCCTTCTGTTTAAATTTTATCATTGGATTATGAAACGAAAGATGAGGATTCTAGTACATTGTACGCAACCTCATTCAAAAAGGCTTCACAACAGGCTATTTGGAGTAAAATAATATTAAATGGACAATATCGTAAATGTAAACTCGAATACAGTAGGCAATGACAATAATGCGAGCATAAATAAATAATAAAATGTATAACAACTTTCATCAAATGTGAATAATATAGCAATACGAGTAAAAACTGTATAAAGGCAGATAAAACTTAGTTAAATACATAATATCTTTAAGATAAGAAAACTTAGATATTTTATTTTAATATTTCATATACGATTGCAGCGCCCTCAATTTTGGAAATTGGAATTAGCCATTTTGTGTCCCATCATTTTGAATGCGAATCACCTTAAATAATTCGCGGGTAGTTGGATCTTAGAAATGGATATGTAGAAATTTGGAAATTTTATTGCTACTTTTTATAAATTGACTACTTTTATTTAATTTGATTTGATAAGATTTATTATAAAACTAATTATTAATATTTATATTAGAATGATGACGCCACTATCTACGAGGAATGTGACATTAAATGAGTTGTCGTTAGTCACTTTTGAGGAAAGAAAAATATGTTTCTGCTCTATAATTGTATTAATTTCTTTCTAAAAATAATATAGCAGTATTTGAATTACTAAAGCATCATCATTTATATATATACTCAATACTAATATAAAAAAGCGAATATTCGTTATTAAAATTATTTATTAATTTATTAGAAATATTTATTAATTATGAATTTTAACTACTCTTAAAAATTAATTTGAATAGTTGTGGACATTTGAAATGTTTTTTTAGTTTAATTTATTGTCTTTAATAAATGTATTTCGAATTCATTACACTATATTTGAGGCTAACTAGAGTGGCTATATTTGAGGCTGTCTAAAGGTTGTCTAACTCGAAACTATTTGAATCTCCCGTTAGAAATATCGAGTGATAAAATTGCCATTGAGCTTTTAAATCGTGTAGTTGAACAACATAATTTTGGGAGGAAGGTGTATTTTTTCCATCGGAAATACATTAAAAATTAATGAAGTACCTCTAAAGTAGACTTGAAATCATGCGAGATTGATATAGTATTTTATGTTAAATAATTTATTATCGTGAAAAAGTTCAAAACAATTGTGAGTGCGACATAATAATAAGGTAAAATGTATATTAATGGATAAAATATATAATAATGGATAAAATGTATCATTTATAAGTACATTAGCTGACTGCATGTTTACTTTATTCTAATGAAGCTTTTGATGTTTTTTAGGGAAGATGGGAGATTTAATACCATTTAAATTTTAAAGTGCAACTTTTTGTTTGGTATTAAAAGTGTTCGAACTAAATAGATAACAATTTTTCCTTTTTGTATTTTTGGTAATCGCATTCACAGGTTAAATTTATTGTTACAGATATTGCTTTCAATTAATGTTCTTTAAGTGCAGAAATTTGAAAAAATTCAATAGTAAGGGGAAAAAACATTTGAAGGTATATGCATAATGTTGTTTTTCTAAAGGGGAAATTATACGGAATGTGATTTTTCAACCTTAGAGTTCCAGAAATTTTGATCGATTACAAGATAGTTTGTTTTTAATAAGTATTTAATCAGGGATATAAAATTATCTCACATGATATTTTGCGGTGGCTGTATCATCTCTAAACATTTACCTCTTGTGATTTATAAATTATTAAAACTTCGTTCTTGAATAGTTGCCAATCAGAACAAATCATTATTTTATTAATTACCAGCTATATGAAGGTGTTACCATACTGTAACTATTTTAGGATTTTCAAAAATATACCAGAATAACTAACGGTAAGTAATCACAACTATAATGGTATTCCACAAAACTTATATGAATGATAGCTAAAGCACAACAGTCTTCTTCTGGGACTAAATTTCATGAAACCTTTCAATAAAAGGTTTTTTCATAAGGAAGACCTGACAAAAACTTGCATAAATAAAAGAAAAACTGTTGCATCATTATTGCAAAAATTATCGTCAAAAAATTAAACAGTGGGTTATACTTTTGAACATTTTTATCTTTATAAGAAAATTTTTAAAAAAATGTCACAAATTTATATTTATTTTTTTATTATTTCTTATTTGTCTCTATTTTTGTTTCTGATATTTGTTATAAAAAAAGGGATTCCATATATTTCTGAATGTCCTTAAAAATATTGTTCTGTAAATTGTTATCAATTCAAAAGCATAATTTTTTCTGTATTTATTTAACTGTTTTACAATTATGTTTCAAAAATATAGAAATAATCCAGTAAATTTCCACCTGTTCTTGGTTGAAAGAATATCTTTTTATTTTGTTTTTGATTTTCTCAAAAAAAACTTTACGTAAATAATAGAAAAAAGTATTGCATAATTATTGTAAAAGTTATCGTTAAAAATTAAACAGTGAATTGCCTTTTTGAACCTTTTTATCAACATTAGAAAAATAAAGAAAAAACTTATTGTTAAAAAAATGTATTATTTCTTTTTTATTTTCTTATTTTATCTCCATTTTTTTTCTTATATATATATTTGTTACATAGAAAGTACTACATATTTCTGAATTTCATTCAAAATATATCTGGGAATTAGCTATTAGTTCAAATGTATCTTTTCTTTTCTATATTTACTTACATGTTATATAACTATGTTTCAAAAATATATGAATAATCAAGTAAATATTTACCTGTTCATTATTAAAAGAATTTCCTTATACTTCATAGTATTCTTTTATCTGGTATATTTCTTTTAACCTTCAAGGTATGTTATATTTTTTTTAAGGTTGGATGTAACTTTTTTGCGTGTATCTGTAACACGTTTCACAGATATTTTCTGTGGCTCCAGAGAAATCAGACGAATACTTGCCCAAGTCTTAGAAACTTTGGTTGATGCCTTAAGTCACGTGCAAGATTTGGAAACTTTTCTCAAAAGTTACTACTTCTGTAGCAGAACTACACACATGGAAAACTTTGTACAGTACTACTTACATCTTTTAAATGAAAAATTTCCATCGGATGTATTTTTCTACTTTACCTGTTTGCATTAAAATTGAAGGTAATTTTAAAATCGAAAAATAGTATATATTGTCACAAATTAAAGCTTTAACTAAAGTTTATGACAGTCAATATTATAATTCTCTCTATCAGAATAAAGGAAATTTATTTATAATAAATAAATAAATATAGACATGCGTGACAGAAGACTATTTGCTGTAATTTACTTCATTTTTTAGTCACTTGCAGCGACTAAAAGTTTCTCAGAATAATTGTTATTCATATTTCATACATATTAAATAGTAATGCATGTCTCTAATTTGTAAAAATATTAAATATTGATCCGTTAACAACGATTTGCTGATATGATGTAAGTATTACGGAGTTTTTGAACGCAAGATTCTTAACCTCCGGACAAATAGGTGAATAGAGTAATAGCATGAGAATGAAATTAGGTGGTAGTAGGTGGTTGCACTTAGATATAGTAGGTGGTTGTGCTTAGATATATAAAGCATTTACGTAGTAGGTAACATATTGCAAATAAACCAGGGTGAAATGAAGAGAAGATATGATAGATTTTACATTAATGTTATTCGGCAAATTTGGCTCAGTGTCAAGTCTGTGTGGTATACTATGATGATGACTTGAAGTTAAAGTGTTTTTAGGAAAATGTGTGACATCGATGAAAACTAGTGGTTGTCCGAGGAGTCCATGTCTGGTGAATAGAGAGGATTAAGAGTCCCAGTCATATACAGAAATGATGCTTCTAATGTCTATTTCTATGAGTTGAGATGTCTCACTGCAAAATCTGGACTTTTGTCCGATCAGTGAATGGTTCATATGATAAGCTGTTGATAATATCATACGATAATCATTTTTTAAACTAATTTTAGAAGCGTACCTCGAATCACACCCTTCTGAATCCCACCAAATGCAAATATGGGGAACTATCACTTATCGCTTACTTTTGCTCTATTGCATTGTCACCGTACGTTTACATAAAGTTATGACGGTTTGCTCTCAAATTTTTCTCCTGATTGAACAGAAGAGCAAAGTATGCCGCACATTCTATTTATTTAGTCTGAAACTAGACATGTTTACCTCACCAACGCAATATCGTAAACTAGAAGTCGGTGTCATATACTATCTTAGCTATAAACTTACATATCAGTTAAGATTGTAAACCGACTCTTACTTCTAGCGCCATCTATCGAAGAAATAACTAATTATTAATCGGCACATGTATTATTAAGTTTCTAATCACACTATAAAATCGCGAGATGGGACTTTATTTGGGCGGTTTATACATTCAAATAATAGAACACATGCAAAACCATCAAAACAACACTGCTTTAATGTTTGCCTCAATTTCATGAATCATCTTTTAATTACTTGTGAGCTTTAAGTTATGCATAAAAGGTTTAATTCCGAATTAAATGCAACCAATAATTCCGGTAAACTAGCTGATCGCCAAAGATGGCTATTAATGATGAGAATCAGTAATATCTAACAAACTAAAATATAAGTGAAATAAACTAATGTAAAGTTCGCCATCTGCATCGATAATGTTTCGTTTAAATCATGAGCTCTGTGACAGGCAAGGCAAAAACCAATTCGTATTATGCAAAATAATTTGAATTCCCTCTCTGAAATAATCAACCTATAAAATAAAATAATTAATACCATATTTTAATTTCTTCACGCACAGCTGAATAAATATATATATTTCTTAAACTAATTACAAAAGAGGTGAAATTTATTATCTTGATATTATAATTTGTATTTGAGAGACGATTCACTCCAATTTGGTGGGCTGGATATTAAAAACACTATCCTATTTTTAAAAAAGAAGTATTGGGATATGCATGCAGCGCGATATTACACGGTCAGACTGATGAATGAAATGCAAATAAGGTGAAACGTGCGATGAATAATGCAGTCAAGGTTTTTAAGGTTTGTTGCGAAATTTGGAAGAAAAAGTACTTGCTGTGATTGGAACATTCATCTTTCTGGCGAGCCTTCTTAGATAGCTTAATTTAATAGAAAATGGGCGCATGCTTGCCACTTATAGCTACCGCTGAAATTTAATTTGTTTCTCGAGTCTAAAAATAATTCTACTTTTAGAACCGTCTTATAAGCTAGATTTATTTAGTGATATAGGTTTTCATGGCATTAGAGAATGGCATGATGCTATAAAGTAACAATAGATGGTTAACAGAGAGAATTCTTAAATCTGTATTAATTATTTAAAATCGTTTACAAACCGATGTCGGAAATTAGGGACACAAATTTGTAAACTTATTTAAATAACAGGAGTGGTTTCCTGGAAACTTTATCGCATATTCTCTAATTAAGGTCCCCCTTTCCCGGCATAAAATTGCATACCTTGAATTAACTTTGTATGGTATCTGTAAAAAAATACCTACAAATATAGATTCAGCATTTACTGAATCTACTGTAGGAACAACAGTACGCTGTTCCTTATATAGAATAATATAAGCCTTTATTGATTGATTCTTTAATATATATTATTATATTCTGAAATTTATTCTGCAGTACATATACAATTTCAAAATTAAGTGATTCTTCTTTCAATTCTTATCTTTTTTACGAAGGTCTTTGTTCCAGCACGCTGGTTACTGGATTAGATAAAATTTAATTGTTTCTCCTACAAAATTATAGATTAGATAAAATTTAATTGTCTCTCGTTCAAAACCATTTTTAATTTTTTAGGAAAAATAGAGAAATTAAAGAAAAATGGAAATAGATGTATAATACGTCTAAAAGAGTGCAAATTACATGACTTTCAATATCTGAAGTTTAAAAGTATTTTTCTGGACATGTCATATACAAAAACTAAACTATACACAAAAGATTCAAGTAAAAAAGACTAGTTCCTATTAAATAATAGTGATGAAATAACCATATAATGCATCTAAAATAGTGTGAATTACATGACTATCAAAATCTGTACTTTCCTGGGAAAGTTATACTCAAAGATTAAACTATACAGAAAAGATTCAAGTAAAAAAGACTAGTTCCTGCTAAATAATAATGATGGAATAAGCGTATAATGTATCTAAAATACTGTGAAGTACATGACTATCAAAACCTGAAGTTTGAAAGTACTTTTCAGAGAAAGTTATACTCGAAGACTAAATTGTATACAAAAGATTCAAGTAAAAGCAACTAATTCCTGCTAAATAATAATAAAGTAAGTAACTGTATAATACATCTAAAATAGTGTGAATTACAAGACTATCAAAATCTGAAGTTTAAAAGTATTTTTCTGCGAAAGTTATAACACAAAAATTAAACTATATACAAAAGATTCAAGTAAAAACGACTAGTTCCTACAACTAATAATAGTAGTAATAGGAACAACTTTATAATATATCTATAGTGTGAATTACATGACTGTCAAAACTTAGAGTTTAAAAGTACTTTTCTAAATAAATCATACTCAAACTATATATAAAAGATTCAAGCAAAAAACAACTAGTTTTACTAAATAATAATAATGATGATGATGGAAATAACTCCATAATACATCTAAAATAATGTGAATTGCATGACTATCAAAATCTGAAGATTAAAAGTATTTTTCTGAGAAAGTCATACTCAAAGATGAAACTATATACAAAAGATTCGAGTAAAAGCAACAAGTTCCTACTAAATAATAATAATAAAGGATATAACTATAATACATCTAAAATAGTGTGAATTACATGTCTATGAAAATCTGAAGTTTAAAAGTACTTTCCTGGGAAAGTCATCTTAATGACTAAATTATATACAAAAGATTCAAGTAAAAAAACAACTTGTTCCTACTAAATAATAATAATAATAATAATGGAAATAACTGTATAATACATCTAAAATAGTGTGAATTACATGTCTATCAAAACCTGAAGTTTAAAAATACTTTCCTGGGAAAATCATACTCAATGACTAAATTATATTCAAAAGATCCAATTAAAAAACAACTTGTTCCTACTTAATAATAGTGATGCATTGAAAAGACGCAGGCGATTCTCCATGGCCGAATGGTCATAGCACTGGTTTCTTAATTAAGAGATCGTAAGTTCGAATCCAGCTAGAGAAAATGCGTTTCACCGTCTGTGTAAATATTTAATTCCTTGATTTTATGTTTTCCTTTATTTCATGTTCCAGCACACTCTGGACATTTCTTTAGTTTACCAGACAAGTGTTCTGCACTTTTCTTACTGTCTCCAGAAAAGTATTCTGGAACTTTCCCTGCTAGTATAAAAGCAGAGGATTTGTCAGTCACTGGGTTCTCAGTTCAGAGTTGAATTAATACACTGGTTTAGCTCTACTTCTTGTGTGTGTCATTGAGTTCTACACTAAAGAACCTACGTGACAATAGTAATAATAATGGAAATAATTGTATAATGCAGCTAAATTAGTGTGAATTATACGATTATCAAAACCTGAAGTTTAAAAATCTTCCCTACTCAAAGACTAAAGTATATACAAAAGATTCAAGCAAAAGCAACTAGTTTCTGCTAAATATTAAATAACATTGTTAAATGAAATTATTTAAAATATATTTTGTATCAAATAGAAACAGAATGTATATGTTCTGTAACTAATGTCTTTGCGTAAATATTTTAATTTCTCTAAAAGTAATTAACATATAATCCACATTAAAAATTAAATATTTGCTGAATATAAATTTTATACTAATTCTGTTTCCTTTAAACAGATGACGCAAATCGTTCATAATTAAAAGAAAAGAATACAGAGAATGCCACAATTATTCTATTTTATTCACAGAATTCTGAATCTCAAAGAAAGACAAGTCCTGATCTAAGTATTCTTTTCATAACCAAAGAATAAAAATCAAAAATAACTTTTTTCTTCCGTTCGAATCTCAGCGGTTTCGAAGAATAGAACGTTACAGCTAGTATTATTATGTAGTTTCTGGTGATATGCGCTTGAAAAATGAAATCTATGGAATATTTGACTTCAAATGGTCAGGGTACTTTTTTCATTTTCTTTAAAGGATCCTCGGGCCTTCAGGCAACCTTTTCATTCATTCCGCGCTTTTTGAAACTATAAAGCAAAGCTCAGCGATTTAGAACGCCAATTTTCTATTCGATGGAATTATGAATGAATTCATTTCGTTGCTTCTATTGTTTCCTTATTCAAGATTTTTAAAGTATCTCACTAAGCAGAAAGCACTTTATTTGTCTGTTGATAGCAAGGCTCAGTCTCTATTTTTATAATACAGAATTGTTAAAATTTTAAAAATATCATAGAATTAAAAAGGAAATTAGCATAAATTATTTTTATTTTTGTTCTGTTTTTTTTTATAATAAAGATTATTCTAGTAATAACCGTCTTTAACTAACGGCTTAACACTGCAACAATACCATAATTTGTAATGAAAGCAATTTCTATATAATGTACATTGGCATTTTATTTATATAAATACAAGGCCATTTTCAATTTAATAAAAAATTTATACTGATTCCCGAAAGCAGAGAAAATTAATATCTGTTACTGAATTTCTTGTTACTAATTCCTTATTAATACTGTTAACTAGCGGCCTCTGGCAGTCAGATTTACGTAAAAAAATTTTGCTTTGTTTTATTTAAATTAAATATCATGTGCATAATTTTACTATTGTGATTCCTTAAGAAATTAATTTTAAGCATAAAATCGTGACAAATATTAATGAAGTTTTATTTTAACAAACTAAATTTGTTCCATATATTGTATATATTAACTTTCCTATTGGAGTATAGTTCTTTAAAAACAGCCATTAAACTTTAAATATTTATTTAATCCATTATAAATTGCATTATCTTTAGCGAAAAGCGAAAATGCTTTTTCCTTTCTGCTTTATTATGTAGACGGTTATGCCAAAAGCAATAAGCAAAATTTTTCTGTTTTTAGTTTACAAAAATGTAAGAAAATCAAGGGACCAGATATTTCATGAAACAATGAAAAGGCTTGAATTTCAATACAACTGCAATATCTGTAGCTGAAAATATATATATATAAAAAAATGTTTTAAATAACTTCCAAAATCAAGCAAGATTCAAAAATTTTCAGCATAAATAAATTAATATCATAAAAATGATAATTTTTTTTAAAAAAAATTAAGTAGCATAAAAATGACGCTTGTGCAATAATATTTTTGGAATGTTCATTGGAAAATTTCAAAATTGCACTTAAATTTTGATTAATGAAAATTTCAGAGAAATTTTTCGAAATTACACATTCAAGAATTCCAAACAATCCGTTTTTTAAAATCTCGAAAGAAAGATGATCCAATTTTATCAATAGTGTCTGAAATTTGAATAAGATTTCAACATTTCTAAAAGAATTTTTTATTTCATTTTCTCAACATACAAAAAAGATATTTGTATACGTAACTAATGTAGAATCCTTCCTTTAACTATCTTCTTAACTAACTATAATTACTACTAACATGCATTAATTCTCAATGTTTTTTGAGTTCTGTATTAAAGTGCATTAATTGTTCACACTTTATTGAGTTATGTATTAGCATGCATTATTTGTTAACAATTACTTATTTATGCATGAACATGCATTAATTGTTAACATTTATCGATTTATGTATTAATATGCATTTGTTGTTAACATTTATTAATTTATGTATTATAATGCATTAATTGTTACGCTTAGCATTTATTGAGATTACTTTATTTAATTGCTTTCTGGTTTTGTTGATTCATTTACTTGTAATATAAAAAATGGAAGATAGCGATATGTTTGACAGAATTTAAAAAAAAGACAAACTTATGCAAAAAGTTTGTCTAAATGGGAAACACATGTATGAAAAATGCTTCAAATAATGGTGTTCATTTAAAAATATTATGAGTATTATTCAAATTGAGAAAGTCGGCGACACATAATCAAAAAATTCTAATTCATCATTTGCATTTCACTTTTAATTTTTTTTATTAAATATGCCTAATTTAAGGGAAATTGCTGCATTTTTTCTTATAGACCAGGATTTTTTTAATGCTTTTCTTTTCATGTTTCAAAACTCCAAAGAACTTCGGAGTTACATTAATGCCTAAGTTGGTTTTTTTATAATCTATTTACAAAACATTCAATAGGAAATTAAATAAAATTGAATAGCAGATATCTTGGCGTTTAAAATGCTTTTTACGCGATTTTTATGTCTAATTTTATGTTTTATTTTAAAAATTTGATACACGGAGAAAGGGCATGCAAATTTTTTGTAGAATACATGATTATAAACTTAATAGCTAAAAAGAACTGTTATAAAATTTACTTAAAAATATTTTATATTATTTATTAAAATTATAAAAAAAAGCACCGAAATTAATTTAGCATCACAGCAAGGCTTATATTTTGAAATGATGTAAAACGATATTTTTCAAGGATATTTAGGAAAATAATACGCTTTTGTTTAATTTTTTTAATTAAAATATAATTTGATATTTGAGAATTCGTTAGTGAGTGATGTTACAAAATTCTAATTTTAAATCTAACGTTCTTCCCAATATAGCGAGTCGAAGTTTTTTTTTTTTTTTTCCTTCATTATGAGCAGTACAGACAGTATCAAACGTATAGCGATTTAAAGATGATATTTGACAAACATTGTTACATTTAAAAGCTATGAAAACAAAAATGCAAGATTTGATTTGCAACTATTAACAAAATTTTCGGACATTTGTTTAATTTATTTACAAGTATTAATATATATGAAAATATATTCAATTGTTAATATGCTTGAAATAACAAAATAATTTCTTAACTATTAATTAACAGTTGTAAAACTATAGCAAATGCTTCGCTCATAATTATTTACAGTCTTAATTTCAATGGATAATTTAGATAAAGGAATGTTTATATAAATATATATATATATGTATGAGTAAACGTTTAAACTACTATATGAACAATTGCTTTCTAAATCATATTTATTAATTGTTATTCGCGTTTTAAATCTACACTGCAGGTTGTAAACAACCATTCAATTTATTTATCTACTCATTTCTCATTTGCATATTTAACTATACACAATTCAAGCATCTATTGTATGAAAAATCAGAGTAAAAACAAAATTTTTTAAATAATGCTTGTCTCTGAACTAGTCACAGGATAAACTAAATTATAAAAGGCGTAGGACTGTCTGGAGTGTAGTTTGAGCTTTTTTTCAAGCTATAGCCAGTGGTGACGCATTGTGATCTTGCGATTCGTGTAATTATATAGTTATAATTCGTCTCATATTACGAATGAATCCTAAGATATACAAATATATTTCTTCAAACTTTTTATTTTTATTTTTTAAAGTTAAATTGTTTTAATTAAAGAAACTGGAGTCTTATTTATACCACCTTTCACACATGCAATATGCGAATCCGAAAAAGAGGCTATTTATGTATGTAAAATATTAAAATGTGTTGCACAGAAATCGTTCATAGTATTTATTGTCGAATGGAAGCAGTGAAACTCACTATCTGATGTTTCAGTTACTCTAATTAATAGAGCTGAAAAATGTTATTAGAAATGATTTGGAGAGAGCTCACCGTGTTTTCAAAAACTCTATTTAGTCAATGGAAACAAAATATAAAAAGAAATTTAAAAACACAAATGTCAACAGAACATTTAATTGAGTGCGAAAATAAATTTAACATTATGGATAGACAGTTGCTATAACTTACTTATGAAAATTGATGACCATATCTTCCAAAACTGTTATCTCGTAAAAATGATCTTGCACTATCTTAAAACTTAAAAAAAGATATAAAATTTTTTTTTTTGTAAAATATTTTTTTAAATAATAACAATCAATCAATCACAAAATTTTAAATGTTTTAATGAAGTTTAAATTTATTTACCAAAACATTTAATGTTAATAGTTTAGCAGCCTAAAAAATCTGATAATATGAGAGAATCATCTCTCAAAGGCAATTAATTCAATATCAAAATGTAATTACATAACAGCTATTGTTGTTTATAGGAATTCGTTGGATAAAAGAGTTATATGACAATCATCAAATAATTTCTTTTATTTCTGAATTTAAATTCACTACAAGCAAATGTATTTATGTATTTTAAATGTTTTACATTCATTCAATAATTCATTCAAAGGTGATAGGCCCAAATGTATTAACTACATTATTTTTGTTACCGGTATCCAGCTATTTGAGACTTTATCAATCAATTTCAAAATATCCATTCTTATTTAATATGGTTAGACTGAGATTAGTAATTGGGGCAAAGGTCCATAAAAAATATTAGATAAGAAAGACAGAGCATAGAAAATGTAGTAAAATTTAAATTTAACTTTAATCTCCAGAAATTGATTCAAATTTTCAAATGTTTTGTATCTGATAAAATTAGATTCGTAGATTTTAATTACTCTTCTAAAATTACTATAATTCATATCATCAAAATGAAATTCAGTTTTTGACTCATTAAGTAAATGTTGGTGAACATTTTATATTAATTTCAATGGATAAAAAATCGCGGTTTATGATTTAATGAAACAAAGAAATGAGTTTGAATTTCAGTGAAGCAAGAAAAATACTGTTACCAGTCATATAGTATCTTTAAAATCCTTTCAAAATCAGGTCAAAAAATTATATAACTAATAAATTAAAAAAATTAATTTTCAAGATGTTCTAAAACTAATTTTGATACATTTATTTATTAGGAAATTATGCCTGAAAAAAAGCAAAAATTTGGTTCAAATTTTAAATAATTATCATTACGAAACTTCTCTTCAAGGTGCACATTCACATTTTCCAAATCATACTTTTGCTAAGATTGAGAACGCTAAGACATCATTCTTCCTTGCAGAAATCAACCAATTGAAGCTTGAAATAATGTACATATACATAGGCTTTTATTACAAGTACAAATAAAAACAGTGGTAGTGGTCTCTCCTAAACTTTCTTGCATAATAAAATTGCCATTGTGCCAAAGAATGCCTTACAACGGTTACAATAGTTAGCGGAATATCAGCTTTTGGCATGAATCTAGTATTTTTGCTGAATCTATCGTGTCATCCTTGGCGAGTTATTTGGTGATTAATCCCTAGCATGGGTTAATAATATCCCAAAATTGAATTTTTATTACACATGATTTTCTCAACCGATTGAAAGAAAAATTTGGCATAAAACTGAGCTTGCAATCACAAACTCCAATACGAAAAATTGTTGTTTATAACGGCACTTTCCAGGCACAAGCTCTCTGACTAAGTCAGTGATTTTAAGCCAAGGGAGCGGCTCTTGTTTTAGTAGCGCCAACTAGGGCGAATAGTCTCTTTAATAATAGTTATAATATCATTATATATTCATATCAAAAAAGCACCAAAATTTTTTTCTCTCACATCACATTCGCTTGCACAGCCTGTTTTTACAGGGGGCGCATTAACACATCTCAGAGATAACAACCATGCCCGAACCGGGACTCGAACCCAGGACGCCCAGATCACGGGGATGACGTGCTACCCCTATGCCAGGACGACTGTTTTCGAAAAGTGATATATCTAAGTGATTATGTTTTTGAATTATTAAGTTTAGACGTTTCTGAAAGTAAAGATCGACAAGCAGGCCACCCGTATTTGGATTTGCATCAAAATTTTACAAGTGCCTACACTATAGATGTGAACTCTGCGCACCGAATTGTATCTATATATCTCTCTTCGTTTTGTAGCTACTGTTTTAACTTATATTCAAACCGCTGAAGAGACGAACTTACTCTGAGCAAATTTTACTCAAAATTGGATAGAAATCTGCAAATTTGGTGCAAAGACCGTATACCAAATTTCAACCATTAGCTCAAATCGGTTTTCAGTTATCGTTGTCACAGACAAACAAATGGACATTTTCCTAAAATGGCTTTTTTGTACTTAGAGGGGTCTAAATGGTGGATATTGTCAAAATCACGGGTTTGAATTTTTTTGGCGATTATTATACTTTCTCAATAATATGTATTCGGAAAAGTTAAAATAGGGATTATTTCAAAAATTATTCAAATATTGTCTGTATACTTGAAAATTCTCTACCATGTATCAATCGAAAATACTAAAAAATAAACAAAATTCAATGTAAATATCAAGATGAGCACGATTTTTCTCTTATCGAAATTGAAAATCTAGAAACAGTAATGAAATATTTCAGAGATGCGCCTTTGAATCTTTTCTGAGTATCAACCAATCGCGAAGCTCCTATTCATAAAAGGACTTAAGTGAAAAGAGGAAAGGTAATTAGTATTTCAATGTATTGAGGATTAGAGGGAAAATGGCAAAAGAAACAGAGGGTAAAAGTCCCTTCAGTATCTTTTCAAAGGAAAAATATTCCCTCTGCGTCTGGGATCGTACCCATGGGTAAATAAAAACAAAACCTCCTCTGAGGCATTTAATGAATAAAAAAGTTGGGATCCTATTTTCATTGAAAAGGAATAGCTTTGCTCATAAAAGACAGTAATTTAAGATAAGTTTGCACTGTTATCAGTAGATTTATATTTAAGCTGATTTATCTATGAATTGATTTTTGTTGTTGTTGTTGATATTAAAGAAATAAATTATAAGTAAATTATGTTTGGATAGTATATTTAAATAAAAAATTCAATTTATCAAAATTCTTGTATATTAAGCAATTTTGAGATCAACTTATGAAAAATTATTTATCACTTTTTATCTTCTTCGTATATTTTAATTCTAGTTCTTGCACAGTTTTGCCTATTTATTGCTTTGTGGTTTGATTATATTATGGTTATGGTTGTAATATTTTATAATATAATTCTCAGTTCCAAGTCATCTTCATATATTCATTTTTAATTTATTCTTCTTTTTTTTATTTTTAATTTTTAGAGTTGAAGTTGAGGTTATAAATTTTGATGGCTTCTTGGCTTTCTTTCTCTGAATTCAGAATTTTTTTCTAAATATTATTTAAACCTTTGAATACTTTATCTGGGTAATTTTAGCATTTTCTCCATATATTTTTTTTTTTTTAAATTTTCGTTTCTACATAATTTTATCTATTCGTTGTTTATACAAGAATTTTTTCTCCAGTCAAAAAAATCTGAAGAAATCCTTCTTATTATGCAGCATTAATAATCTCATATTCCATTCATTGCTTTAATTCACTTTTATATGCTCAGTTTTTACTTTCTCCTACAAGTAATATAGAGAAAGTAGGGTAATCAGCAAAAAAATTGAATTTGAGGTTTTGACGAATCTCCACGTTTTAAACCCCCCTGAGTTCGAAAAACGCATTTTTAGGAAATGTCCGTCCGTCTATCTGTCCGTCTTTTACAAAGATAACTATAACTCAAACACGCTTTCAGCTAGACGTTTGACATTTATAATGAGGTTTATACATCAAGTTTGGAGATTTCTCTCAAATTTTGAATAAAATCTGTTCATAAGAAGTCCGTCTGTCTGGATGTTGTTAAATTTACACGATAACTATGAAACGAAGGGAGTTAGATTGATAAAATTCGGTGCACAGATTTCATATATATAGTGCAGGCATCTGTCAAATTTTGAGGCAAATACAACTAAGGGTTAACTGTCTGTTGGTCTGTACTTTCAGAAACATGTATCCGCGATAATACAAAAACGCAATAAAATATATCAAATTTGTACGGAATTTTGTGACTTCAAGTGAAGTTTTGAAATAAATTTTTGTCCTAGTAGTTTGGAAAAACGTGTCTAAAACAAAATTCGATTAAAGGATATTATTAACGCATTCCGGGGATTAAACGCCAAATCACTCTTCCAGGTTGACACGATATATTCAGTAAAAATGTTAAATGCACGCAAAATTTCTTAACTATTGCAATCTATTACCATGTAAGGCTTTTCCTGGTATGTTAAGTGTCTTCAAAAGTACGCGAGAAAGTTTTAGGGAGACCATTACCCCTGTTAATTGTATGTTTTAAACACAAAAGAAACTTGAAATTATTAATCTGGATACATATTTTTCTCCCCTTTGATTTTACAGCTGTTAAGTTTTAATCATTAGCAAAGTCTTTTCAAGTATAATTTCATTCAGGGATTTTGATTTTGCTTAAACAGAGTGTAGAACTCATGATGCAAAGAATATTCATCAGTAGTAAGAGTATATTTGCTTTGTTGATATTTATTAATAGACCATTTTGGCAACTAGCTGGTTCGGCGAGAATATTGTTGTGCGATAAATTTTAATTGATCTCCTACGAAAAACTGATTGTTCCTCTCAAAAAATTATCAGTCTTAAATTTTGTTTGACATTTATTAGTGTTTTAAAGGAAATAAACAAATCTGTTTAGCATACATGGTGTTCACTAAAATTCTACTACTTTACATTAACATGAAAATGGCGATAACAACAGCCACAAACTTGGTGCCTATATATAATAATGTAACCATGCAAATAGTGACTCGGTGAGTTCAGTTTGTCTCGCACAATTCTGTTTAATTTACAGGTTTCCACCAAAATCCTTTCACATTAACGTGAGAATTTGTATAACTATTACCAAAAAGTTGGCGCCTATATATAGTGAGATATGGCAAAGTGACACAGTGTTAAATTTGTGGCAAAAAAAACCGTTAGTGTTCCTTTCTAAAAACGATTCAAGATGAGAGAGATCAATTACTAACTTGGAAAAAGTTTTTGATCTAGTTCGAAGTTGCATCTTGAACACAATATTGCTAAAAACCAAATATGTTAAACGCGCATTTGTTTAGTAACGACTTTCAACTCTCTTAAATCATAAAATCTCAAGAAAGAAAAATAGATCAATCAGTTACCAGAAGTTGCTTTTATTTTCAAATTGCTTTACGCCATCCCATCCGAATTTATTTTTCAGAAGATGATGTTTCTTCTTCTGTCCGGAATTGTTACATGACATGATGGAAAATCATGATTCATTTATACAACCTTTAAGTTAAAAATATTTTTTATTGTATTAATAAACTGTATATTTAGAACTTTTCTGGGGGTTTATCTTATCTAACATTTCGAATTCGAAAATAGAATTTTTAAATAAGGTGTAAGAAAACTGCACATGTGCATTTTTATTATCAGGGAATTTATTATTATTTTCTAAGAAAAAAATAAAATTCTATTTTTTAAAAAAAATACATTGTCGAATTGGATACTCTGACGTTTTTAATAAAACTTCAAAATATTTGATTATCGTGCTTTTAATTCAATATTGCTTATATAAACAATATTATTTAGAATATTTCTTCAAGATTTCAAATGTATTTTTACTGGTTTATCATTTATAAAGTTTATATAACTTTCTCAAAATATATATTGAAAATAATTAAAATGTTTAAAAATATTGTTTCAAAGGAATATCTAAATCATAATAATTTTCCTCAATAATAATAAAGTTTTGTTAACGACCTGAAAGATCTTGATATTCTAACATTAGAAAGAAAATAAAATTTTCAATAATGCATTATACTTTTTGAAAGTGGAAATTATTAAATTAAGTTTTCCAATTTTCAAAAAAGATAATTTCATTATTTTCTTTAAAATGAATTTCTGTGTTTTCAAAGACATTCACTTTTTAAGTTTTTATTTTTTTCAAGAATATTTATAATTCGTTATTTCATTATCTACATTGCCAAAAAATAGCTTAATCATGCAATAAAGAATTTTTTATACACTGTAAAAAATATAATTAATTATTATACAGTTTAGAAGACATTGTCTTAGAAAGTATAAAGTAAAATTATTTTGAACCAAAGTTACTTTATTATTTTTAATATACCGATTCATTTTCCTGTTAATTACAAGCTTTTTTCTAACGTATAAATTTCATGGATTAATTCTGGAATATATAGTTTAATTATTTTAATTGAATTTGTTTCAACGGGTCTTTCAGAAGTGTTAACATTTCATTAAAACCGTTATGCCTTGAAAATATTTTTATGCTCATAATATAATTAAATTTGTTTCACAAGTTAGTAAAGTTTCTAACGTAATTTTTAAAATTGTTTATTGTCTTTTATACTTAAGATGACTAAAAAAAATTACGAAATTTAATCAAAAAAGTAGCCATTTCGCTTATGCAGAAAAGCTTTAATTATGACTTGATAATTAATTTTAGTGCCTTTAGAGTTAGATATATATATTATTAACTTGAAGAATATTTTATATGACTTAAATTATTATATTTCATGCTGCACTGTATAATAAATATGCTGAATAAATTAAGAAATTTAAATTTTTATACAGCTTCAAGTTGTTCTATTTTTAATATATAAAATACTCTTGGGAACACAATCATTTTAAACGAAACAAAAATTCCTCTTTAAAGTAAAAATGTAGAAGGTTTGAATATCACTTTTTTAGAACAATCTTAATCCATTTCAACGACTGCCTTGCGAAATTCTCACCGATCATACCATTGTGCATCTTTGAGTTGAATTTTGATTAACTTTAAATGATGAAATTCAAAGCTTCATAACTCGGTCATTTTTGGTCATAGAATACTGGTGGCTATGTATGTATACTGATATGTATACATGCACTTCCATTTCTCTTTCTAACTAATTGGGTCCTATTTAATCAAGAACTGCACTTTTACCACTTAAAATAAGATAAAGATTATTGCCGACTTTTCAAAATGAGCAATTAATTAAACAACAAATTAATTTAAAATTAACAGAAGTTTTTTTCTATTTTCTAGTAATAGATGCGGATTTAATTTCTAGCAAGAAAAGTATTCATTCTGTTTTGAAATTCAAAATTTAACTTTTACAATGATAGCACTTTAATTCTCATATTATTACTTCTAAAATTCATATTCATGTTTCAAAACTGAATACATAAGTGAATCGATGCAGACGATTTTGAAGTAATGTAATTTGTGCATATTAAGGTGGTGAATTCTGAAAGAAAATAAAAATAAAAATTTAAACGCAGACGATTAATAATCTATAGCTGGAACCATTGATTTGAATTATAAATATGATGTAAATTAGCTACCGCGAATTTTAAAAATGATTATTGTTCAATGGATTTATTCTATTAATTTAATTAAATATTATGGTTTATTTTCTGATGAATGCGATATGATATTTTAATTTTTATGCATGTTATTTGATGAATATGGTATGATATTGTGGCATTGAAATATAATTTCAGATTATTGTAATATAAAACATCATAGTATTGGTATTAGGTATTAGCATTTTGATACTATAGTGTGATTCTTATTGAATATGTTATGGTAAACTGATAGTCAAAAAAATCCATACTTTTAATTTTATACAATGAAAACAAGATTTTCCAAATGGAATAATAACATATTCTCATTTGTTCCTATTTAGAATAATCTTCCTTATTTTGGACTCTGCCTTCGTTGGAGCCATATGTTATTTCACGACAAAGATAAAAAAAGCCTTTGTGTTGATTATACTTTGCTGTATGTCATTTTTGCATTTCCCGTATAACTTCAAGTGTTAAGTCTTTTTTAACAGTAACAAACTTTAAATTGGACTTTACGATTTCCTAAGCCTTTCAAAGTATGATCATAGAAAGTCTTGTGGAAAGTGAGCAATATCTTTGGAAAATTTTGAGGGAAAAAAATGAAATATTTTTCTAGCCTTTTGTTCCTGCGCATGGACAGTGCTCTACCTAAGACAGTGAATGTATGTATTTTTCCTTTCTTATTTTTCTTTCTTTTTTCTCTTATTTATTTATACTTTTCTCTTTTCTTTAAATCTCTTTATTTTATTTTTCTATTTATATTTCGACTTCCTAAATTTAAATTGCTTAGCTTTGGTAAATTTTATTATCTACTAATTATGTTTAAATGATTCTGTTACTACTTAATATTATGCAGATTCTACTGCTTGAACCATTCAGATTGTCTTCATATTTCATTTTTATGCCTGACTCTTTATTTTTTGTGCTGGTTATTTTATTTTCTTTAACTGTTTTTAGCTTCTTTTGCCTTTAGCATATATGGGCATGAAAATTGTTTCTTTTAATGACTGTTCCTTTGAAAGGTGTTTAAATTATATTTATTTATTTTTAATTATGAAATCTTTACCGGTGTCACATCCCTTTTAACTAATCATCATGAAATTCAAAATTTTATCCTTACAATGGTGCCATTTTCATTTCAATGTTATTATTTCCAAAATATGCACTGATGTTTGAAAATCGAATAAATAATTGAATTCGATGCAGACGATTTTGAAGTAACGGAATTTGTCGAGATAAATTCTGAAGCTTATTAAGCAGTTGAATTATGAAAAAACATTAAAAGAAAATTTTAAATGCTGGGGAGTAATTATTTATAACAGGAACTATTGATTTGAAGCATAAAAGTAGAGTAAATTAACTATCAGTTATTTATTTATTTATAACAGGAACTATTGATTTGAAGCATAAAAGTAGAGTAAATTAACTATCAGTTATTTATTTATTTATGAAATTGACTCTCAGTTATTTATTTATTTTGAATTTTAAAAATTGTTTCGTTAATCAATGTTTCCATTTTAATGAAAAAAACGATTGAAATATTGTTACATTTCAGTCGTTATATTTATATAAAGTATTGTATATTGCTATATTTTATGCAAGTATAATACATAACAATATACAATACAACAAGTATAATACATAACATGACAAATATATACATACGAGTATAATACATAACATGGCAAATATATACATGCAAGTATAATTCATAACAATATACAAGTCTAGGTTATATAAAATATAACAATATACTTGTACATTGTTATATTCTATACAAAAATAATTTCAAATAAATGATATTAGACATGAAATCAGTTTTACCCGGAGCAATGCCAGATATATCAGCTCACTATTTCAAATATACTATTAATATACATCAGTACAGATTTCAAAGATTTTTTGTCAATGAATTCAAACAACATCAAGATAATTATATGACTTTTAAAACAAAAAAATAATTATTAATTACAATTTTTTACTTTAAACAAAATTACATCTGATTTAATTCGAAACTAGGCAGTCTCGCATTGAAACGCGAGAGCATAAAATACTTCTTCACAATTCGAAATCTTTTATCCTATTAATGATGAAACTCAATAACCAACGAGTTATTCATGTGCAGTTAATCATATTTGTCGGACGTTTAGATTCGTGTTCCAACGACGCGGTTTCCATAAAGATACAATTTGAGAATCATTGGTTGGTTAATTTGCATTCTCTGAAAGGGCTTTACAAACGACGCTAGATTAATGCCGAACAGCGTTGGCTCCCTTGGTGTTTAATTTTATTGGCTGTAATGTAATACTGTTGTAATTCATCTTAGCACTCGCGTGCCTGCTCAGTGGGCCATTAAATTCCCTTTTGGCTTTGATAAAGGACGTAACATATCCGTTTGAGTATCGCGTGACAGAATGTATCGCCGGTCGACGAAATAATCACTTGGAAAACCACACGAAAGCATATTTTTTATTTTTTTAATGTTTGAAATGAGCTAGAGATTTCGTGGAAGGTTGAGTTTGTCACTGTTGTTACGGCAAATCTCTGAAAAGAAACGAGAGTGTTGATCAGTTGCATGAGAGAATATATATTGGCTTTAAAAAAGAAATAAAAAATCGTTTGTGTAAGTTAAAGATGAAACATGATGAAGTTATGTAAAATTTATAACTACATTTCGTTGGATATCTCGGGCAATTTGTTGGCTTACAAATTTTTATTTTTGATGCACAAAATATCTCTGACTTTTTTAAGTGTTATATTATATGCAAAACTAGCCGTTTTGAAACTAAAAAGAAACTTTTTTTTCCAATTTTCAGCATCGTATTCAAGAGAAAATCGATGATTTGATGAGATTCTTTCATAAAATTATGAAGCCAAAGTAATAGTTTACAAAATATGACAATGATCTTGGGAAAGTATATAAAATACTGCTATAAATGTGGAATATTGCTGCTGTGTATTTAATTTCACAGAAGGAAAAAGATTATGAATAACTTTTGAGTGGATGCCAAATCAACGATCTTCCAAGCTCGTATACAAATTTGACTACTTTGGCAACCAAAACAAAGGTTCCTAATAGAAATGGAATTTGGGGGATATTTCGACGTGAAGCAAAGATACGTTATTCTTCTAGAAGTTTCTTTCCTCTGTTATGAATATTATAAAAATACAAAAGATAAAGCTCACAATAACAGCCGAAATAGTCTTTTAGAATGTTTAACACCCCCGAATTTTCTATGAGCATTTGTGCTTATGA
Organism: Argiope bruennichi; assembly: GCF_947563725.1. NCBI lineage: Eukaryota > Metazoa > Arthropoda > Arachnida > Araneae > Araneidae > Argiope > Argiope bruennichi. The sequence goes on along the minus strand of NC_079161.1, from coordinate 43,607,928 downwards.
GGTTGCTTATTAGCAATATAAAGTGAAGTCGTTTTCCGAGATTGCTGTTTTTATATTTTGTTACTTGTGTTTTTTTGCATCATTACCTTCTATTTTCAATAAAGATTTGCTATCTATATTTCAAATAAAACCTCGTTATATGTCTTTCAGCTGTTTGAAATTTTTCGCCCTACAACCATAGAACAGGTTTTTTTTTTTTGTTTTTTTTTGTAAAAACGTGTTCTGATGATAATTCTTATGAGATGTTATTTAGAGGGAAATGAGGCATATACTGCTACTTTATTGATACATACAAACACATACATTCTCTATCAGTATTAGTGGAAAAGAATTTTTATGTGCATAACATAATGAAAATTTACATTCTAAACAAGGGAAAAGATATTGAGGTACGTTAAAAGGATCCATATACAGTATCTATAACAAAAAACCGTCCGAATACTTAGGAGTTCTGACGGCACAATGTTCCAATCCATAAATAAACATTAATATTTCATAATAATAATTTTTAATATATCTATAATTATATATGAACAAAAATTATTAAATATTTAAAGGATACACAATTTTTTTTTGAAAAAATAGCAAAAAGTAAAATAATAATAATAATAATAAATTAATGAATAAATAAGCAATTTTTCAATAAGTAAAAAAAAAAATGTCTTACAAAATGAGTCGTACATTTTAAAAAATTCTATGCATATTAACAAATGGGATATTTCAGTCAATCAGTACTTATTAGGATATCATACAGCATTCAAACAGATTTTAAATGTCCTGACATAGAACGTACTAGATTATTCATTAGTTTTGCATTTCTTTATTCTTTCATCATTAACCCCTTACCTACCGAGGATAACTTGCGAGATTCGGTCCCCAGTGCCACGTATATACATATATATACATATATATATATATATATAGTTGCGAGACGTAAATATGCGCCAGGGGCATTTAACACATTGACTTAGGGAGACGTGTATATACCCCCGCGGCAGGCAAGGGGTTTATATTTGCAGTTCAGTTTTCGTTTTAATATTATACTTACGTACTCAAACTTCTAGTTCTCGCCAAATATACCAGTGGAATTAAATCTGGCGACTGAGGTGGTGTTTTCAAATTTTGCGAACAATTATAGAGACACGAGAGATGAACATTGAGAGTAGCATGCTTAGGTTCGTTAATTTTATATAAAACAAAGTCGTTTCGAATAACCAAATTTTGTGCTACTATCTTTAAATATTCTTTTTAAAAATACCTAAATAAAGAGCATAATTCATTATCCGGCAATAAATAAAATTTAAAAAAGACCCGTCAGAACACAAAATGTTAAAATTGCTTTCGTATGCAAATAGGACATGATTGCAATATGTTTCAGACATGTTTATCATTTATTTGGCGAAGAAAAGTCTAAGTAATTTATTTTTTAGCACTAACAAAAAAATCTATAGTCTGACCATCCATGTGATATAGCTGATCTGAACAATCGTAGAATAGTTTCAAATTAAAAATAAAATATTTTGGTAAAATCAACAGAAACCTTTATAGCACTAAAATGTATATTTTTCTCAGACGTTTTAACTATAATCTGTAATTATGATGAGTTATCTTTCTAGGACGATCTTTTTTTACCTTATTTTCGTTTTGACTGTACTATAGAAGGGGATAAATTTACCAATTTAGAGATATGCTGAATTAAATTATCACTGTCATGTTAAAAATAATCATTTTTAGATTGCTGTTTTTTATTTCTTTTCAATTACGTTTCATTTTAAAATAATAAATAGAATATACAATGAACAATCAAAGCCAAACGGTTTTTTTTTTTAAATATCACTAAAATCCAAAAATAGAAAATACAGTAGCGATAATTTTAGTTGCGAATTTATTCGAAAATATTATGGTGTATAAAACATTTTGTGATTTGCTTTATCTCTGCCTTCTTACATTTTTATTTTTATAAAAAAAATTTTTATAAAAAAATTGATTTTTTGCCAGATGTGTGACAAATAATCAAGTGGACATATATGTAAAGATTGATTGATCTTTATATTCGAATTCCATACTACCACACTTTTTCTTCACATTTTAAAAGTGTTTGAGTACTTCTAGTAAGTATTTTACATAGAAAAAAAAGTAATATATATAAAAAAAATTGTCAATTCCTACTTAATTCAATAAAAAAAAATATTTTAGTTACTTTTTATTAAATGATTACAATTAATATACATATGTATTTACATATGACAGAATTACAATATTAAGTAGCGAAATTTTTTTAATTGAATTCCTACTTATTTTCTTATATTATTTATGATCAGGTGTCACGTCAGTAATCTCAGAGTTTGGTGACAAACTTGGTGATTATTTGGCGACATGGTGACCGATTTGGCGACTTTGGCAACCGAATAGAAATTACTGGACAAATTTAATTAATTAATTAATATTTGAAAAAACTGAATTAACATCAAGTGTCATCCACTAGAAGTTTAAAAAAATGTACGTGAACTTGATCGGATGAATAAAAAGTATTTTATTAACGGTTGAAAATTTGAATAAGATATATATATATATATATATATATATATATATATATATATATATATAGGGAGAGTGTGAACTTATAGTAGGAATTGTAGGAAATTAAATAAATAAAAAAATATAAAATATTGTATACAAGATAGGATAAAGGGCTTTTAAAAACCCTAAATATACAGTAAAAATATATCAACAAACGTATTTAATGGATAAAAAATATTTTAAATAATATATTATTACATATATGTCCATGATTAAGCTATTAAACCATATATTTATTATATAGTTTTGATGTATCTAACTGCCATATTTATGTCCATTCCGATACATGATATAATACAAAAAATGAGTATTTGAGATAAATTATACGATGTATCAATTGCTGGACGCCCTCCATTAAATGTTAACGATTTTTTATTTTGTCTTTCAACTATTAATGGACATTGGAACGATTTTTGCCATCTGTTTCTTAAGGCTATCACTGTGATAAATTGAACGAAGCTGGTTTTCAGTATTCGAACATTCTTCTAAAGAATGAGTATATAAAGGCACATATAATTATTTTTACTTTCATTGATAAAAAGCGGAAGAGGATAGGATTAAATAAAATCAATCTCAATTTTATCCAGAATTTTTTTATTTAATAGCGTAATAATTTTTTAATACTTTTTTGTATATAATAGTACTCAAAATGTTAAAAAATTTACCTTTTATTATTGGTTTATTGTCACTTTTCAGACATATGAAAGTTCGAAAAAGGGATTTTTGGGGTTTATGTCCGTTTATTTATCTGGAACTTAATTATTCAGAAGGGGATTAAGTTAGGTCATCCAAGAAAAATTTCTCTGTCCGCCCATTATGAATTCGATAATTCATGAGCGTAAAGAGTTGGATTGACGAATTTAATGCATACCTTTGCCATCTAAAGAGCAGATAATCTTGGGTCATATCTATCAAGAATGTACTTAATTATAGATTTATACATAGTAATCAAGAAATAACAGGAGGTGTTAAGAGTCCTGTAGAATGTTATATACTGGACGAAATATAACAAAATTTGACCACCATACTCATTAAAGTATGCGGTTTCGATTTATCATAAAGAAAATTAGTACCATAAAATGCCGATAGGGAAATTCCTGGCTCTGCGATCGAAAACTTTATTATATAATTTGCTTATACGGGTACTTTGTGACATGACATAGAAGAAAAAAGGAAGGTTTGCGGGAATTTATGTCATTCTGCTAGAATTCGTCCGTCGATTGCGTTGTCACCACTTGAACGCGCCTTATTAACCAAGCTGTTTTATCAGCGGGATGAAAATGCCAATGCTGCTCTTCGTGAATATGGCGGTTAAAACAGTTACGTAGAAGACCGATGACCATAACTAACTTAAGAAGAATGGTTGAAAGATTTGAAACAACAGGAATTCTTGGTGTGCAACCAGGCCAAGGACGTAAAGTTATCAAGCATGAACCAGTTCTAGAAGTTGCAACTTCCACTTATGGATCAGGAGATACGCAGTTAATAAGCAGGTTACCAGCAGTGCACGTTCAATATCTCGACAAACAGATACCCCGTTCTCGACAATATCGAAGATATTGCGCAAGATCCTGAAATTTTATCCGTATAAAATAACACCCATTAACTGATGACACTGAGCTGAATCTTGGCAATTTCTGGTTGTGGAGCGGTTCTGATTCACTTGAAAGGCGTTGCGTATCAAGGACGTGTTCCTAACATTCCTACTTTAAAAGATCAAATAACGTTACATGTCAGACAAATAAATGCCGATATGCTGCGAGCCACAATCGAAAACCTCGTATACCGCATGCAATTAATTATTGGAACATTAGGCTGGTGGTCGCCTTGAGCAAAATTTGTAAGTTGCTATATTAAACGTTTTTCATTGATATTTAGTGTGTTGCTATTTACTGTTTTCATTGGCAGTTATGCATTCTTTTTCTGTATATTATGCGGTTGCAGCTCCAGAATCACCCCTATCGTCGTTTTTTGGTACTTTTTTATTGATAAATCGAAACCGCATACTTTAATGTATATGGTGGCCAAATTTTGTTATATTTTGTCGAGTACATAACACGCTACAGGGCTCCGAACACTTCCTGTTATTTCTTGATCATCCTGTATATTTGTGTGTTTGTAAGTATGGTAATTAAAGTTTGGTATACAATTTTTTTGCCGAAATCGCAAATCCATTCAAAAACTTGCACTCAGTCTACCGGAAAAGAAGTCATCCAAAATTTATATATTATTTTAATCATAATATAAAGCACAAACTTTTAATCATAATATAAATCACAAACTTTCATCATAATATAAATCACAAAATTTGAATGCTTTTACAATACATATCAAAGCTAGAGATGGAAAAATGGAAGCAATACCCTGACATTATCTATTCCGATGAACATTATCTAAATATTTATCTGATCATTATCCCACATCATTAGTAATAAAATTAGATTAAACGAAAATTGCAAATTTTAACTACACATTTCTTGATTTATTAAAAAAGGTAGAATTAAGTATTTGATATGCATTTTTAGAACATGTGAAATTTATTTAAATGTGATTAAAAATTATAATTTTTATGATGTCACACATATGAGTGGAAAATATTTTTTTTAAATAATATTTCTACTACTCGATTTATTTTGCCATTTATAGTAATTATAAAATGCTTTTTTTTTTTTTTGCTATTACAAAATAACCTTCAATGTTGTAAATTAAAAAAAAAAAAAAAAAAAAAAAAAAAAAAAAAAAAAAACGAAGATTCGATTGTGAAGTATATTTTCTACCTTTTCCTTTTTTAATCACAACGAATAGAAAGAATATTATATGTATTTCGACATAATATTCCATAGAAATGCAATAACGGTATTTATGTTTTCTAAAGGTTAATTTCTAATCAAATAGGTTTTCGTAATATTAATTCTCATTTTTAAATCCTTGGAAATCAGTACATCGAATTTATAAATTGACTTTCGATATGGCATAACATCAATTAAAAATTGAAATAGATTTAAAAATACAGCAAGTTATAGAATATGCGAAAAAAACAGACTTTGATTATCATTATTAAACCTAGATAGCAGATTTTTTTGGAAAATTAGCTTAAAATTATAGTTAAGACTATTTAATAACCGAAACTTTTTTAACACCTAAACTGTTTTCATTTTGAAGCCTAGATTTATAAAAAAAAATATTTATATGAAGAGAATTATTTTTTAAATCAATAAAGTTACAATTTAAGTCATTTAAACAATTGTTCAACAATAAACATCCATGTAATTGTTAATAAACTCAACGCGGAAGACAATATAAAATGAAAGACACATATACAAAAAAATTTATTCAATAACTTAGCAAATATTCCTCTTTTACAACTGTGTTCAGTGTTTAGAAAGAAAAGTAAGCTTTTTCCAAATACAACTCACTTTCCTTTTTCCAACCTTTTTGAAACTGCTTTTCTAAATAATTAATTTTATTTGTCCAATCCACAAACTCTCCAACATTCGTTGCTAATTGCTCTGACTTTATTGAATGAATCAATTCTGTTTAAACTTTTTTTAGCTTCTTCCTCTTAGATAGTATTTAATTTGAATTGATAATTGTTTCTTTACTTAAAGCAATCATTGTTTAAACGAATTTACACAGGTTTAAAGCCGGCAAATCATTAAATAAAAAGCTTTGTTTAAATTGATAAGATTGATAACAGTTCCTCAGGTGGATTAAATTAATCACTTTAAAAAGAGAATTTACTTTTGTTTTTGTAAAAGTAGGAAAAAAATACGATAGTGATTATTTTAATTTAAAAAGATCATTGCGATTGCATTGAAGCTATTAGTCTAGCTATTTTATTTTGTTTAGTATATAAAATAAGCGATCAAAGATATAATATGGCATACAAATTTCTGTGAAATTTTCTAGAAATCTGAAAAGACTTGAAAATTTTTATTAACCAAAGCATCTAAAGCTTCTTTTATTATTAAAAAGGTCAAAATATGAAGTGCAGCTCTTCTCAGCTGTATATCAATGTCATTGATACATTTTTAATATAGTTGTTAAGTTTCTCGATATGATCAGGATTAATGACTTGGAATCCATTCAATAACTAGTAAAAACTCCTGTAAGTCTTTTCTTTACTAACTTCTAAACTAATTGCATATGCAAGCTATATTATCAATTCTTAACAATATATTGTGACAAGATATTACCGGAAATTAATTAAGAATTTATTAGATGTAAATAAATAAACTAAATTTTATGAAATCTTGTATAGGAAAATAACAATCCATTATTTTTTCATTCTAGATTTTAAAAGATATATCAAATACGATAGTTTGCAAATATTATTTATCAATAATAAAAACAAATTAATATAAATTCTAAATTTTGAAACAATAGTCAGCTATATACAGAATGAATAATAACTTCAAAATGATAAATATATTCAATACGCTAATGGAAAAGAAACACTAAATATTAAATAACGTATCTGTAAAATCCTTTACAACTAGCTGATATTCCAGATGTTATTTATATCAAATATTTTTGCGGTAAAATACATTTCTGTGCAAGATATTACAATAAATAAAATTCTTTTTTCATCTGAAATGTATCTTTATTTAAAATAAAAATACCAGTTGGACCAATCGATTTTTAAAAACTTCCGAGGGCTTATTTTTTTCTATTAATTATTAATTCTCGCCCAATTTTTGTTCGCAAATACTGAAGTTTAAAGAAAATTTCAATGAATGTTTTGAAATATTTAGTCAAATAATTAATTAATTTTTAATATTTAAAACAACTACATTAATAATTTTTTTCGAAATGAATTGTTAATTGACTGCTTTAAAACTTTTCTTTTAGCGTTTTTTTTTTTCTTTCAAAATTTTGCTTATTTGGACTAAGGTATTTAAGTAGATATTTAAATTTATCACTACTCATAATTCTATAATCTCCCTAATAGTACAATTACTTATTCATTACGATAAAGAAACCGCGTTTAAAGTTAAAAAGAGATTTTAAGAGCAATATTTTTTATCGAATTAAACAAACTTTAGATTTTTTTTTAAAACAAATATAAGGTGACAAATATAATTCTCCGGAAATTTACAAAATAATTATCTGGAAAAATATTGAAAAAAAGTTTTCTGTAAGAAAAAAAGATTACATTAAAAAAAATTTTTTTTTAAATTGAAGGAAACACTACGCAGCCATGCAATTAATATAATCGGATAGATGCAATTTCAAATTTTCAAAATGGTGAGAAAAATATTTATTTCAGAATAATTTGCTCTAAAGTTACTGTGGATAAAAATAACTTTTTATTCCAATTATATTTAATAGGATATTATTTCAACTTAAATAATACTTGCACTTCAAAATTTTAGTAGTATTATTTCTTTTGTCTTAACTCTATCAATACTGAAAGGCCCCAAACGCCCAAACAACGAAATTACGAAGGGCGTCCGAGACCGAGATTACATTACGAAATTCTCTCCCTCTTTCATGAAGCGTGAATTTTTAGAATACCCATGTCGAGTGTTTGTTAAAGATTCTCGCACAGGTGAGTTTGCTGCACAAAGAGATTTTCTAAGGACTCTCAAACGATGTCTTAGCACACTTTTGATCAGTAACCAATTAAATGAGGTCCTCCCTTGTATATCAATCATTTAAGAGCAGGGGTATTTTTTGTGGGAATAGAGAGTTTTTCTAATGTTTGAAAAAGAAACGGGCGTTCTAGTGTTCTGTGTTATCTGAACTCGAATTATCTTAGTATGAAATATTTGGTTTAATTCATCACAGTTATTCAAGGGGAAATTTAAAACATTCATAAAAAAATCATTATAAAAAAACTTTTCCGATATATGATACCGTAACTATCATACCATTCAAAGGAACCGAATGAAATTTTGGTTCAGGGTGCTTTAAGGTGTGCACTTAAGAATCATATGAAAAGCAACAGCTAAACTCTAATAGTTACGGCGGTTACAGTGACAAAATTTTACTGTAACATTTATATGAAAATAAATTGAACATTTTCTAATGATAGTGCCAACTTATTTTATTGGAAATGTTTGCCAAAGCAAAAAACAATAATTGGCCTTGGAATGGCACCTGTAACTCGAAAATCTCTAGCGGCAGACAGACTAAGAAGAAAAGAGAAAACAATTAATAACAGCAGAGAAGCAGCAGAAAACAAAACATTTTATTGCGTGTCACAAATTTTCTACTAGAACCTACTTCAGCCACGATGACAGTTTGCGTATGGCAGATGGTACCTAGAACCAAAGCATGTACCATGACAAAAGGAATCTGTTGAAGTTCACGTCTCTGATAGGCACAACGCAGTTGCTTCATCTTTTGTTCTTGTCTGATTTCGTGTTAAAGTTACCATTCCAACCTTATTTATTATTTCTTACTATGGAGAATACATTCCAATAAAAAAAAGGTGGTGTTGCCATTTGAAAATTTGAAAATTTTGTCACTGTATCAGTAACTGCTTCATTTTAACTGCTGTTTTTCATAGGATCCTAGAGCGCATATCTTGAACCAAAAGCATTTTCCGTTTATGATAGTTACTGTCTCATATATTGAGATATTTTTTATAATCGCCCGATATACATAAACATAAATACGATCATAACTTTTATCAAGAATTAAATGCGCAACAATGTATTGAGAAATTTATTTTAAAAATTCCAGTAAATTTCAAAGTTACTGATTAGATTACGTACAAACTGGATTTTTCTTCCTAGTTGCAGACTAATATTTATACCTTTCGTTAAGAAAAGATTCAAAATAAATTTATTGAAATAATTTTAATTAAACTGACTAAAAATCTTTATTTTCTCGTCGTTCTAGTCTTAATATGTTATTAAATAAGGTCATGAGAAATGTCTATAAAGCCAAAGATGAATTTTCTTCATTTCAAAAAAAAATTGTTAAATATTTAATGAGCTTAATTTTTTTTAATTATTCTAAATTTAAAATAATAACATCTCTGAATATACCTAGTGAAAATAATTTATTTCTTTTTGTTCAAGTTGTGTCAATAATTATGAATTAAAAATGACTTTCTTTCTGCAAGTTAACGGCAAAATATTACACTGAGACGCTATTGTGACTATAATTCTAACTCTATAAAAACATATACCAAAATCTGAATACTTTTCTTATAATTCGAGAAAAAAAAACAGAAACATAATTTTTTTTTCTTTGAAATTTCATCGGCTTTGAAGAATGAGAAAGTTATTTCTGTTATTATGTTTTTCTGATGAAAGATATCTGGAAAAAAAATATCTAAGAATCCAGTATTTAAATATTTCCATTTATTTTCTTCCTTTCTTTCATTCTTCAAGAATCTCTGGAATGACAGACAACCATTTTAGTGATTTCGCTCTTAAAAAAAAAGAAAGAGAAAAAAAAACACTGCGTTTCAAAATGTCAATTTTCTGTTCAGAATATTTCAAGAAGTTCTTTTGGATACATACATTGTCTCCTTCTTTTAGATTGAGTGTCTGTCTGCCTGTTAAAAAATTTCACTTTTAGGAGAGGCTCTCTCACTTTTTACAATTTTGAAATAATAAAATCAGAAGCAGATACTTTAGATTTAAAAAAAAACAGGAAGTGGTATTAAGTGACAAAATAACAAGCATTTCATTCTTTTTTATATGTACCTGTAGAATAAATCGTTACTTTAATATTTAAAGCGTCATAAGTTGAATAGTTAAAAAAGCGTTTGTTCAAAATTAGGATGACATATAATATTTATATATGCATGTTTTTGAATTTTATACTACTAATTCTTTATAAATATCTATAATTCACTTTTGGCGACCATTGGTTTACCAAGATTAATTATTGCTAATAATGTCAATTAAATATTTTGTGTACCTTGATCTTAATATTTTCTTTTACAATACATTTTTAAATTTTAAATTTTGGCCACATTTCATTCATATTATTTTAGGAATCATGTGCCTTTCTGTTCATTGTGTTATGCAATTTCTTGATTTTATCTTTATTATATTTCGGAAAAGAGCAGCAGTGTTTGAAAATGGGTGTCTCTTAAAACTTTTTCACCATGACTAGAGTCCGAAATTAATTCTTAATTCTAAGTATAATCAAACTTCAAAAATTTCATTAAAAGCAGTGTTTATATGCTAAAGCCTATGATGATAATAAAGATAACTCTTCCTATCTTCATTATCAACAACTTAAAAAAAGCTAAACTAAGATTATTAGCAACAAGAGAACGATCTATGTTTCAACAATGATATATGTTATAGTAATATAATTCTAATATATTCCACAAAAATTAAAAATATTAAAGATTATGTTGTATAAAAAATTAATTTTCCTGAAAGGTAACTTTTTAAGTTTTTATATGATGAAAAAAATCAATTTTGTATTATAATATTTTCGAAAGACATTGTGAAAAAACGACAACATTCAATTTAGATTTTGATTAATTATAACCATAGTTAAAATTTAAAAAAAACTCTCCCAAAATACGAGTTTTTATTTTTCAAAATATATATATGCCTCATATTAGGTAGTTCTAGATCAAATGGTGTGATTTATAAGACACCAAACGAAAAAAAATGCATCTATTCTTATTAATAAAAAAATATTATTATTCCTTGAAGGCCCAATTCAATTTTAACAAATAAATCAATAATAATTTTTCATATTATCAATAATTAAGTAAATATATTCCTGCTATTATTTTGAAATAAAAATTCATTGAATCGTATGAATAAAGGAAGATTTGATACTGTCCTCTATAGAAAGCGTATAGTACAGACGACTTTTCAGATATTTTCTGAAAACTTCCATTAAAATTTAAATTTCTTTCATCAAATTTGGTTTTTATTTGGATACAGGATGGCGGTTTATCTCTACTGGCATTAACAAAAAGTCAATATTTTTAAATTTAAATATGTTCTCAGACTACATTAGCACGAAAGAATCAGAACTTAAAGCATGTGTTTTCTCTCTGTGGTATACTTTTCCACATTGAATTCAAATCCCTTATTCTTATAGAAATTTAATTCAAGGCGTAACGAAAACTAAAAAATGTTTTCTCTAATGTATATATTTTGCATAAGTTAGTTTATCCCATTTTAAACGTATCTACATATTTCAAATACTCATCTCAAGAATAGCATAACCGGCAAATTACTATGCAATCAAATGGAAAATGAAGGTAAGAGACATTTACTCAAAAATTGCAAAATTCTGCATAAATGATTCCTTAAAAGATAAATATATGACGGTGATTACTGAGGCTCAATTTGAATTTCGCAAATAATTGCAATTCCAATCCAAACACAATTAAACAAGTAACGGTTTACAGTTAAACTGAACCAAACTGATCAATTGGCACATTTTCAAATTGGTACTTCGTAACGTAAAATCTTATTTTATGCTAGCTTCTTATAGAGATTAGCTGATTCTTCGTCTTTATTGACTTTATTAAAATTCATTTAAATCTCTTAGACATGACTTGATGTCCAATATTCTTTCAAAAAAGTTTCTTTAAAAATTAAATTGTAGGATTCATTATAGCCATAGTATTTTAATAACTTTACACCTATTATTTTCATTGTTTAAATGAAATATCCGAATTCAATCAAGCGCCATGGCATGCCAATGCTATTAAAATCAAGACTATCCAGTTTCATATTTCTTCAAACTTTTGCAGCACTTTGAATTCTTTCTCTTATACCTCGTTCAAATTACACTATCATTTTAACAGCAAAAAATGATGAAAAAAATCTAATTCAAATAAGGTAATAAGATTTATCTTATATTTGAGGACCACCACCATAGATGAGTAATAATATCACTTTTGCACAAAAAATTCACATTCTTTGAGACGCAACATTTATTCACACTTCACGAACATAAAATAAACACAAATAATACTTAGAATTAAAGGCATCTTAAATTTCAGTTTACAATCTAGCCCGAAGACCATGTGTTGGTGTTATTAGGAAGTCTCGGTATCAATTGACTGGAATACAGCGGCTGTCGGATTCCAAAGTCCAACATGAGAGGAATCTGTGACATACACAAATATAAAAATAAACTTTCTTCTTTAACGTTCACCAATGGAAGAAAATTATACTATTTACATTATGCATGAAAACTCATGCAATTGATATTAGTTTGAATGTCAGATCAGCAATTTCATCTATTTTTGAACATTAAGCAGAAATATATATTTAAAAATTGTAAAAAGTCAGGGAAGATTTACGTAGCACCTTAACTGGCTTTTAAAATGGTGTAAAAATAAGTTGTGTGCAAAATGTTTCTCAAAAGATACCATAGAAAACACCAATATCTCATTCAATTTTAAATTAATTAGGATTTTTAAAAAATAGCTCCGTGATTCACATATCAAATTCAGATGCCCTAGGGCGAATTATTTATTCCTATGTATCAATATACAGGACAGATTCCACATATTCTCCATTCTTAATAGTAGAAATTAAACATTTGTTGATCCATTAAAACACTGGAGTAAAATTATCGATATACTATTACATAACCAAAAGATTAGATGTGTGAGCGTATTGAAATTCTTATAATTTAGAATAAGAAAGTTTTCTTCTCATTTAAAGAAGAAAATAAGGAAATAAATCAAAAAATATGAAAATTATTCATCAAAATACATAGTATTTCTTTCTTTTTATCTATAAGTATCACACATTTTATAAAATACTCTCAAAGCGCTTGACTGGATAAAAAGAAAGAAAACAATATCTGTAGTGTAATAGAATTGCCGGTCCAAATCAATTTCAACACTCCGACCACCGTCCATTCACATATTCTGGATTTTAAATCGATTTCAAGGCAAAAAATAATCAATTAAAATAAGATGAGATTTTTTTTATGAACTATGGTGAAATATTCGCCAGGAGATAGCTAAAACTAATTCCTAATTCTGG